>NC_057769.1:6245345-6558640 GCF_010389155.1 Erigeron canadensis | reverse complement strand
CCCACATTTAGATGAGACCCCCTTACCACATTCAGATGAGTATAACATTGTTAAGGCCCCCTCACCACATTTAGATGAGGCAAAATTCCAACCTGAAACCCCGTAGGAGTAAACTACTTTGTAGACCCCAATAGTGGTAAGTTACATAGTTAAATTGTAAAATTATATGATCAAACCATTTTAAGATGTAACCAAAATTTTCATATAAAGATCACCACCTTTACTAAATAACGTACGTAATACATAACACAACATTAAGTCATGGGGTGTGATCGCGGTAGTTTTCCTTTTACATATCTTGGTGTCCCGATTGGTGCGAATATGGAAAAGATTAGAGTCTTGGTCCATGGTTATTAACAAATTTAACAAGAGACTCTCAAAATGGAAGGTTAATTTACTTTCAATTGGCAGACGTTCTATTCTTATTAAATCGGTACTTGGTTTAGTGGGCATATATTTGACAGGAAAATGCATTGAGTTGAGTGGGATTCAAGTAAGATTATTGGAGGTCTTGATATTGGCTCGTTGGATGCTCTCAACTGTGCACTACTTCTTAAATGGAGATGGAGGTACGTTAATCATTCTAATCAGAAATGAATCCAGGAAATTTTTTGCGAGGGGACAATTTTAAAAGTTGTTTTCATACTTATAAGAGTCGTATCCGATAATGAAAAACAAAACAAGCCCTAGCTCGGAAATAAAAAAAGGACCTACAAAGGAATTTGTTATCTACAGCGGGTCTGAAACTCATAATTAAAAATACTAGTTTTTTTTAATAAATAATAACCATGTATCGAACAAAGTCTTATTAAATGAAAACGTATTCAATCATATAATGCAAGAAATTCAAAAAATATACTTCTTTGGATATAATTAGCTTTATATATAATAATTGTAATTATGATAATTGTAATTAATAGTTTGTGATTATTATATATAATAATTTGAAAGAAAATAAATTTTTTATAAACAGTTCCACTATAATGTAATATATACACATTTACATACCCAAACAGCGAAAGTTTTTTTCTTAAACTATATTTCATTATTTCTATTAAAAATCAAAACAACTCGAGTTTTTTTAATCTCAATGAAAAAATCTATCTTAAAATTAATGTTCGATGACCAATGACATCCAAATAATAAGTTTACAATAACTTGACGACAAAGGTAAGATTTGTATTTATTTCCTACTTATTTTTGTTACATTTAGAAAATTTTTTTATAAATATACCATTTAAATTTTGAAAAATTACATTGTACTAAAATTAAAGTAGAGGCAGCTGACCCCACTGCCCCCAAGCTGGAACCGTCATTGATTCTAATAGTCTTTGGGTTTCAGTTTTGAACAATATTCATAAACCTGTTTCTTTTTCGGATTGGTCAAATCCTAATATCACTAAGTCGGGATTATATCATGCTATCAATCAATGTTGCGGTGGAACGAAATGATACTTGTAATCTACCTTTGAATTCGATTTCTAATACTTTATTTTGGTATGATGTGTGGACGGGCAAAGGAGTTTGAAATTTGATTGATAATGACAGAACACTTTCCTGTCAATCTCAATGCTACTAGATGGGTCAAAGTAGTTCCACGCAAGGTCGATATTCTTGCTTGGCATATCCTTTTAGATAGACTACCAAGGAGGAATTGACATTCCGTCTCTTTTATGTCTGTTGTGTTCTCAATTTGTGGAATGTTGCAACCATGTTTTTCCTTTTAGATAGACTACCAAGGAGGAATTGACATTTGTGGAATGTTGCAACCATGCTTCTAAAGTTTGGTCATTGGCTTCTTCTTGGTTGCAAATTCCTCCAATATCATACGGTGGTCTTGCTGATATCCTTGCTGCTATTAATGATTTGCGGATCTCGGGCGACAAAAAACTTATAATTGAAACCATTGTTTTATTGTAGCTGGTGGTGTATTTGGATGCTTGGTAATGAGAAAGTGTTTTGGCTCCATTATTCAACGCAAAGAATTCCTATTCGACTTAATTGTGGCTCACTCTTTTACGTGCTTCTCTAATAGGAACAAAAAGATACGGATTTCGTGGATTGAGTGGTTAAATAACCCTCTTCTTTTCACTTGCTATGTCGTGTGTTACTCATGTCTTATTCGGGACTAAAACAAAAACACAGCGAAATGAAAACTGGTGACTCGGCTTTCGTCTAATGTGAGTTTTTCTCGTGTCTTGGACCACTGTAATCGACAAAAAAAAATTCACCCATTTTGCAGTCCTGACAGTTCAAGTCACGAGTTGTATCTAGGTCGTGTATTGCTTGGTCTAGATTTTGTGTATTTTGTAATTATACACTTTTGTACTTTTAGGCATCTAGCCTAGTGCTTTGGTAGAGGCTTTTGTTATTTAATTTATATATTGACGTTAAAAAAAAAATTAGATTACATGAATGAGTTAGTGAGTTAGTGAGTTAGTGAGAACTGTTTTGTGTTACACCAATAATATCTTATTTAAAATTAATTTGATGGTAATATAATGGTTTAGTAAAAATCAAAAGTGAAATGACAAAACGTGAGGGTAAAATGGATATATTGTAATCTCATTAAAGGCGAACCCATTAACAGTGTCACGTGCCACGTGATTGGTCCATCTGTACCTCGCGTTTTTTCTCATATTTTGTCATATCGAATTCCGTTAATGTTATTTTTCGTTCGGTTTTTCTTGGTTTCCTATATAGTTTTTTTTTTCTTTTGTGTTTACTTTCTATTGGTCCACCTATACCCTGCGTATTTTCGGATTTTGCCATATCGGATCCCGTTAAGGTTATTTTTCTTTCGGTTTTTGTTGGTTTATTACATAGTTTTTTTGCTTTTGTGTTTCCTTTCTATTGGTTCATCGTATACCCCACATCACTATTTAGATTTTTCTATTTTGGATCCCGTTTGGGGTTTTCTCTTGGTGTTCATCATAGTTTTTTTTGCTTTTGTGTTCTCAATTAATATATTGGAAACTTTTACTCAACATTTTATTTTTCCTTTGTTATTTCTATTTTCTTTAAGGTTATTTATCTTTCGGTTTTTCTTGGTTTTTTGATACCTTTTTTTTTGCTTATACGATCTCTTTTATTGGTTCATCATATACCAAGCATCACTATTTAGATTCTGACATTACGAATCCCGTTTGGAGTTTTTTATTTCGGTTTTTTTTAGGCATGGTTATCAGTAATAATGATAACTATGCTTATTAAAACTTGACACGTGGCATCAGTTATAAAGTGACACATCGCACGTTTCTTATAGATTTCCAATGAACAGTGCCACGTGGCGCTGTTCTATTGGTATATCCCGTGTTTTTTACTGTATTTTGCCATATCGGATTCTGTTAAGGTTATTTTTTCGGTTTTTCTTGGTTTCTTACATAGTTTTTTTTTGTTTTTGTGTTTTCTTTCTATTGGTCCACCTATACCCCGTGTTTTTTTGAATTTTGCTATATCGGATCCCGTCAAGGTTATTTTTTTTTCGGTTTTTGTTGGTTTATTACATAGTTTTTTTGCTTTTGTGTTTTCTTTCTATTGGTTCATCATATACCCACATCACTATTTAGATTTTGCCATTTCGGATCCCGTTTGGGGTTTTTTCTTGGTGTTCATCATAGTTTTTGGCTTTTGTATTCTCAATTAATATATTGGAAACTTTTACTCAATATTTGTAACACCCATCGTTTAAAAATAAGGATTTCCAAAAACTTTTGCCTAACGGCGTTAAAAGAAGCGGAATTAACTTTAAAAGTCCAAACCAGTAAAATCTGTTTGTTTATTCATTAAATGGTGTTACTAGCTATATCATCAAAATAAGTCTAAATGGAAATCCATCGGTTGCCCAACATTAAACAACCGAGTACATTATCAATACAAGTCATTAATATTTAAACATAAAGCAAATGTCTAAAGCGAGCAGCCACTATGGGTAATCTATAGCTAGCTTCAAGATCATCTACCCATGTCTCACATCTTCTCACATCTACCTGCTCACTATTGTTGGACCTGAGGGCACAACACGTTTAAAAGAGCAAGTGTTAGCTAACGAATTAGCTAAGTAAGATTACACATAAGTTATAAAACGTTTATCCATTTAAAACATTATATAAAAGTCATATTAAGTCGTTAAGGCACATATCATCAAACATATCATCTCACATACATATCATAGCATCAACATCTTTCATATTAGGATGGGTCATCCTAAATGTGCCTAGTCATCTTTTGCATCATCACATATCACATTTGAACATCTTTATAATTGTGACAAAAGTCACGCATCTCATATAACATATGCATCTCGTTAAGTGTGACATAAGTCGCACCCGACTAGATGAACTACCATTCAGTAGTACATCAATGTCGTTAAGGAATGGCAAGCCAATCCAGGAGTAGTCCGTATGTTCAAAGACATTAGTGGATAATCACTCCATCCGGAGATACTCAAACCACGTAATTACGTTGCAAGGAGCCACCCAAGCAACCATATACGCACTGACCGGGCAAGGGCAAGTACGGGTTAAGCTTAACACTTTCATATCATATACGAGCTCGGTTTTCATCACATATAGTTTAGGTGTCCACGTTACCTAAACATCATCACATATCATCTTTTACGTTTGGGCCCTTAAACGTGCACGTGTCATGGAAACTTAATAAGTCTTGTGAACTAGATGAACAAGCCATGTAATCATGCACATTTCACATATCATCATCATACATCACATTTCATAGCATTTCATTTCATATCATCACATCGCATACATTGTTACATCACGTACATTGTCATATATCATTGCATATCGTATATCATTACAACATTGCATAACATTTATCATCTTAGATCGTACATCATTTCATATCATATCTTCTATTAGGCATACATAACATCTCATAGCAATACGTATCATTGGGGTAGCATTTCAGGCTTTTATATGCCTCTACATAGCCCATATCACCTCCCGTATAATCCCGAATACCCATAAGCAAACAAGATACCATTTGGGATGTTATTATATGAAAACTATGTTTATGTTGAACCCTCAGCGTGTCAAAGTAGTGTATCTTACCTCGTAGAAGCACACAACAAATGATAAGTACCGAGCTTTGCAAGTATTCCCGACTACCTATAATCATTAAACGACATAATGAGCTAATAAATACCCACTCACTTATGGTCATGACTCACGTCTAAATACCTATAAACATGACTCATGACAATGCTTGATGCATCGGACATTTGATTAATACTTTAAAGCTTACATAACTCGACGAAACTCGGGATACACTCACTAAATTAACCTTTCTAGAAACTTGACATTACAATCATCTTTCAAAAACATTTCCATTAGAAAGTAGACTCTCTCACGATTCCGTGGATATCTTATTTGTCAAAAACGGAGTTACGGTTCAAAAGTTATGGCCATTTGAAAATTCTGTCGCTGTTGCGTCGCAACTAAAGGTCACTGTTTTCTAGTTGCGCCGCAGCTTAGTAGCTGCGGCGCAGCTAGTCCCGGTTCTGCACAAAACTCATTTTTTAACCTCCAAAACTTAACCAAACACACTCCAACGACCCCAAACCTTATGAACGACTTTTGTACCTCAAAATTCATCATTTTAAGGCCATAATGATGCAATGAAATCATTGATTAACTCCTAATTGATTTGCATCACAATAACAAACGTTTTAAGTTACCGAATCGATCAAAACACACGTTTATGACTCCAATCAACCCTCTAAAGACCTAGATCAGTTATGGAACAAATCAAGGGATTGAAAGGACACGAAATCAATGTAATAATACCCCAAATACCTGTAGATTACAAGAAGGATGCAAACTATGGATCAAAACCTCTTCAAATCATCAAGAAACGAGCAAAACGCGTGAGGATTGATCAAGGAATTGGAGGGACGGCTAGGGCTTGCAAAAGAGAGGCTAGGAACTGAGATGAGAATGTGATTAGGGCTTAATGAACCCTTAATCAGCTGGAGCATCTTTCCTAATCTCACACTTAGGTCCTTCCACTACTAAACATCACATTTAAGGCTTAAACGACTTAGCGGGAATACTTACCGACACCTTTAACACATCTTAATCATCTTTGACATCTTAAACACATTAACATATACGTCATTAAGGCATTGAAGCCTTCTATATATGGCACATTAATTACACATAAGCATTAAATCTCCTAGAGACTTAACGGACACGTTGGGTTGACTTAACGACTCAAATCAACCGTTGATTGAAAAGTTCGGGATGCTACAATATATAATTTTTCCTTTGTTATTTCTATTTTCGTTAAGATTATTTATCTTTCGGTTTTTATTGGTTTTTTGATACCTTTTTTTTACTTATATGATCTCTTTTATTAGTTCATCATATACCCCGCATCACTATTTAGATTCTGACATTACAGATCCCGTTTGGAGTTTTTTCTTTCGGTTTTTTTTTTGGCATGACTATTAATAGTAACCATGCTTATTAAAACTTGACACGTGGCATCGGTTATAAAGTGACACATCGCACGTTTCTTATAGTTTGGATTTTGCCACATTGCATCCTGTTCGGATTTTCTCACGTCTTTTTTTTATATATTTTTTTTTATTTTTGTTTTTCCTTTTCGGATTTTTTATTACGGGTTACTTCTTTTGTTTTTTTTCACACTTTTTTATTTGTCATTCAACCTTATTGTGATACACCCCGTACCAGTACTTGCATTTTGCTATATCGCATCCGCTTGAATTCTGAATTAATATATTGATATTTTTGTCATATCACATCCCGTTCGGGTTTCTACTACGGGTTACGTTTTGGTTTCTTGCATACTTTTAAACAAACAAATTAAGCGGTCGAAAAGTCACGGCATATATACTAAAATAACGAATCGTTTCAACAAGGGAATTGAGACCTCCAAAATTTTCTAGTTAAAGATTAAAGAAGCGATATAATGGCATACGAAGTGGTTAATATTTTTTTTGATAGTTAATATCTGTATTAGATGAATTACATAGTTCATTTATAAATTTAAAAGTTGTTTGTAATATAAGTTTTTACTACTAATAATAATTGCTTTGTCAAAAATCGACGTCACTCGATCAGAACTTATCACATCACACATGTCAAGGGGTTGTCACATGCCAGTTAGCAATAATAACATTATATAAAATATTAAACCAAATAAATTAGTACAAAATAAGCACTGGTAACTTGTATCTGCATACATACATGATACATCAACATTTGATATCGTTGCCGAATTTCAATGTACACCACACATATTACCAATATACGGTACCGATGGATAATTCATCAAACAATAATACACTCAAACACCCATAAACTCTGTTTTAAATTTTGGCCCAAAACAAAATATTTGAGAATTGAGATGTTGGAACGAAATCCCGCATAATTCGGTCAATCGAAACTTGACCATGTTTAGATTAGACACGTAAAAAGAGATTGTAGGACCCTTGGGCATTCCATACGTCAAATCTCTGTCACTCTTGTCGGGTTTTAGACCCATGAACTACATTCAAATTTCTGAATACACTCCTTACTTTTATAGCTCATCTTTCTACCCCCTACTCATTTAGAAAGTGTGCACAATACCCCCTTATTATTTGAGAAAGCTATCATATATAACATGTTACAATACCATTGTCATATCTTTGATCCATTTTCTATTAAAACTATTTTTTTTACCAACGACTTTATGTAGTGGGTGATTGGTGGTACTTCTTTCATAGTTGGGAACGTGGGACCCGAAACCATCCAAAAGTTATACTTTTACCATTGAACTGTCGAGCTTACCGGATGAATTAGTAACTGGTTACCGTATTTACTTTGCTAGAAATTTTTTTTGTAAAATCTTACCATTTATATCATCAATCTTTTGTAAATTATAAGTAGTTTTCCAAGCCTTACCTTCAATGTTATTGTATATTACGAATAGACATATGAAGAAATGCTAACCAGAATTTTTTTTTTCAATATAGTTTGTTAAATTGATCAAATTAATCACTAGTGTAATCGAAAACCTGTTTCTGCGAAAAGACTTCATTCTTTTAACTTGTATCTATATATTAACCCATGTTTGACAAACAATAATGCAATATATAAGATTATATGGGAGCAGTTTTATATAAGCGCAAACACATATAGCTTAATTTGTTTGCTGCCAAACCTAAAGTAAGCATTTGAATAAATGTTTGGGCTTTTAGAAAAGGATTATGTATAAATCTCTAACTAATATCCAATTTTTTAAAATTAATATATTTGTATTAAAAACTACCAGCAAGGTACCCGCATAATATGACGGTGTGATGTCGACGGTAGATGGTGGTTGCGGTGTTAATTGGTGTTGGTAACTGATGTAAAAGTGTTTAATTTAAAAGGTCAAAAAATATTTTATGATATATAAGAGATTGATGATATAATTTAAATATATAGGAATAGTGGTGATTTAATACACTAAGCATTATTTGATCAATTCACGTATTTCATTTTTCTTAACTTTTATCATAAGCTTATGATTTTTATATAGTTTTATATATTTTGCAAAATTTAGTATATAATAACAAAAATTTCAATTTCCGCTAACTACAAACAATTATTATCAAACATGATAGTTACATACTTCAAAAGATGATCATTGATGTCCTTCATTGATTACCTTAGTGGTTGGACACCTGGGCTTTTGTCCAAGTGGTCATTTGTTCACTCTCGGCCTATAATTGTCTGTCAGGATTTTGTCCTGCCTTTCGTGGAGCTTTTACCGGGTGGGGCGGGCGGGCGGGAGGAGGGGATCGGGTAATTCCATGGTATCCAGTCCGGATACCCGTGATCCGGCTTTTGCTGTTCAAAAAAAAAAAGAAAAAAAAAAGATGATTATTGATGCACATATATATCCAATTAAAGGTTAAGAGATAATTCAGATTTAACTACTACCAGATTAACTATATATCGAGAGTTATTTAAAATGTCGACTGCAGTGGAACATCAAGAATATATATAAGTTGGCAATTACAAAATAGAGTCACAGAAGAGCTTTGATCGATCAACATCACTTGTTGCACCCGCACGCACTGCACGTGAACTCTTATTTAGGCACTTCCACACGTTGCTTATTCTAAATCTTATGTGTTACACTTACACTAGCTAGTTGGCCACCATTTTTGACCTATGTTTCTTAATAATTGTATCTGAATATTTGTTTCTTGACAGCTTGTGTTTTTTGTTAACACCAATGTTTTAAATACCGGTATAGGTATTACCGGTATTTAAGAGTACTCCGGTATTTTAATCCCGGTATTTTCACTATTTCATACCGGCCGGTATTTTCACTATTTCATACCGGCCGGTATTCCCGGTATTTTCTGGTATTTTTATTTTTTTTTTTAAATTTTTTTAAATATTTTTTTATGATACTTTAATGTTAGTTTTTGTTATTTATGTAATTTAAACCTTATATTCTTTTATGAAATACCTATTTGTTATTATTTTTTAGTGAATTATAATTGTTTTTTGATTATTTTCGTTAAATTGTAATAAATTTTGTAGAATAATAATAAACTAAACTAAAATAGTCGTACCGGCCGGTATTTTCGGTAATTCCGATAATACCGGTAATATCAGAAATTTTTTTCACACCGGTATGATTAAAATATCGGTTTTTAAAACATTGGTTAACACCATTACTTCTTTTACTTTTAATTAAAAGATTTTATCTCATTATACTGGACTATATTTTATTCTCATGTATATACATGTAATAACATCACAGCATGCATTTGGAGTTAATTTTTTCACTTTATGTGTAATGATACTAGAGATGAACTACTTGTAAAACATAAATTTTTTTTTTAAAAGACGTAGATCATTTGCTCGTAATAAGAGAATTAGCTTACGTTGTCTTAAACGAGTACGCGCTAGAGAGTCCTTTCACCCTCAATACCTTGTAGGAAGAATATCTCTCAATTAAACTGCTTAAAGGCACAATATTTAATTGAGATAATAAAACCCGTCCCCTTCAGCAAAGAACCTAGGGCTTGCATTACTAAAATACTTTGTGTGAGATACCTTGTACCATTGAGTTAATTGCTCGTTGGTACTTTGACATAGTTCTAGACACATTTTTTTTTTTTTTGGTTCAAACTAATCATTAAATTTTAAAGAGTGTTGATACATAAACATAAATATATAAATATATGTTTACAAATAAGTCTACTTGATAGAATTTTTAACACCATTTTCACTTTCTTGATTATCACCACAGCTTTTGCCATGCATTTCCACTTTTCTAAACACATCTTTACATTTACCTTTTATCTTTTTAGGTATACCATAAATTTTATATTTTGAAAAAGGAAAATGATAAATTCTATTAAAGTTTAGCCTGATAAGAATATGACATGTACTATCCACTAATTATCTTTCCTAATCTTTGCCCTCTGATTATTTCGTTTGCCATCATCTTATGATTATAAGGATTATTAGGCTATTTAGTTAGGAGGATTAATCATTTTATTTTTGAAAAGTTATTACTTATCGGGCGTCAATGCCTTATTAGCACTTACTTTTAGATGTGATGTTGTCACACGTTGATCCAACTTCTTAGGAGATAATGAGATATGGTCATATGGGAGTATGGGACAATCCATGTTTAGATCGGCCCATAACCGAATCGTTTCTGATTTTTCTTTAACCAGCCCATCACATACTATATCACAAGTTCCCATCTAGTCCAATAGTATGGTTTTTGCACTAAAGCCCACGAATAGAGCCCACATATATTTTTATCTAACAAAACCCAATTATTTGATTTATTTCCGCATAATTGTAATTTTTGGTTATATTGTTAGTAGTTTTAAAAGTATATTTAGTTAAGTTGGTATGATGAATATGCAGGAGTATGTGTTCCTAAATTTAAAATGGTTTATTCTATTGTAAATCGTTATTCAGCTGTTGTGTTATGTGTCCTTTATGATTATTAGTTGACTTAAAATTGATTAATCTTTATCTTTATATATACTAAAAGACAACTGACCTAATAGCTTATAACCAATTACAACGCTTAATTTGATAAAATTAAAATTTGATGATGTCATTATTAATATTAAAAATAAAAAACGACATAGATCGTTCTACCTATCTAAAGATACACATAATTAAAATACTAATATGTTCATAATTTTGTAACCTATCCCAAATAGAATTCTATTTTAAAGTTTTACTTATAAATACATAAACACACAATTCGTCAATTTATCCAAAACAATAACAAATAAGTATCCAAAGATACACATGATTAACATACCTAACACGTTTAATATTACTCCCTCCGTCCCATTTTAATTGTCACGTTGACCAACTTTGACCGTAAATAACTTTGTTTGTACTATATGTTAGTTGATGAAACTTATATGAACGAAAAGTACATCAAAAACCCAATCCATTCATATATTTTATACAAAGTGTTAAACAAAGTTATTTACGGTCAAAGTTGGTCAACGTGACAATTAAAATGGGATAGAGGGAGTATAAACTAATAATAATAATAATAATAATAATAATAATAATAATAATAATAATAATAATAACAACAATAAAATTAACATATAATTCTTAATTTATTTGATCATTAATATCGACCTCATCCAATAAAAAACAACATGATTGATCTTAATCTTATCTTATCTTAATATATAATGAAAGACAATTAACATAACATCAATTAATCAATCACAAATAATCATTAAAACTAATCTCCTTTTGTTTATGGAGTAACGATTGTCTACATAAACACAAAAAGGTACAAACTCTCAACATCTTATCTAGCTATAATCAAACTAATTGTTATAATGTTGTTATTAGTAATTGTAATCGGACTATAATAAGGATAATCATTGTTGTTATTAGTAATTGGAATCAAACTATATTTAGGATAAATATTCTTCTTATATAAACTAAACCCAACAAATAAAATCACAACACACGAAATCATTGAAGATCTACGAACCAAATGCTACTTTTATTGTTGTTAAGAACCATGACAAACGAAAATAAAATTATTTTTTTGCAATACATCAATGAAAACTCGGTCAATTGTGTAATCAAGGTTAAAATATTGTTTTTCTGGAAGAGTTTGTATAAAAAAACTCCACAACATCATCTAGCCTTGATATAATTTAGCATTTAGTATTGACATTTGAATATCCCAATTCTTTTTTTTTAGTATATTTTTTACATTTCAATGTATAAGTATTTTTTTCGTTTCATATACTAATTTTTATATTGATAATGTTGTATAACCCGTGTATTTGACACGAGTGTAAAATCTAGTTAGTTATTATGGCATAGGCGGTTTAGCTCGGTATGAACCTGATAGTAATGGCATTATGGCAAAATGTTATATAAAAAGACGATTTGTCAACCTCAAATGCTTTTAAGATGTTATTGTTGTTGATTATAAGTTTGGCCGGTAAAATGACAATTGACAAACGGGTGAATACTGAGTAATGTACTACGAGAAAACTATAGTATACCATATTGTGTGCAGTAAAACTATTTTACCAATTTTAGCAATATGCTTAAAATCTTTGTTTCCGCATTAGTTTTGTATATTTTTTTTAAAAACATATTCGGCCATTGACCATTTGTTCAGTGGGGTCCTAATTTTATTTTATTTTTCATTTTATGGTTTTCGTTAATTAATTTGCTTTTAGCTATCAAACTCATAAATCCAATTACACATTTACACAAACGCTTAGGCATCATAACACACCCAAAGTATGTTGATCGAGCCGTCATTCATGCATATACATGTTTGTTACCAAAAATTCTTTTCTATACTATTAGAGATCATTTCGTCGATAAAAGTTGAGCACCTTATTTCAATCCGAAAAACAAAGCAAGCCATCATGTAAATTAAAAAAAAAAATGGTTCAAGAAAGAAGTAGGAATCTGTCATGTAATATACAACTCTATCACCATTACTATGGTAAAAGAGTATTAGACATATATGAATCATATCAAGATTAAAATCTTCGTATTTTATTATATAATAACTACTTTTCTATAATGATTATATATGTCGTTACTTGTTCTTTGTATGTCTATCGTGATCCTAATTTATTCATAAATTAAGAAATAGAATCTTCTTTTTTCATTATCGATATACAAAAAGCAAAAACAAAAAAAAATAGAAATCAACTTGAGTTGTTCGAATTGAAATTAACTCATTTACACAAGTTAATATTCGTTTTTCTTGTGAATACTTTTACATTGTTGCCACCCTTCGATTTATAGAGAGGGGACAAGATTATCAACGCAATCATGCATATACTAATACTCTAACCACCAACTTTCAAGAAGCTAGCCGCACAACCGTCCCAACGTTTTTTCTTTTCTCTTTACTCGACTAACCAACACCTTTTTATATATATCCATAAATAATATGCTAATCCGAAACCTAATTCTACTCCTAATCCTAACTAATTTATCATACAATATGCACAATATATTATTAACATAATACTCTAATACGTGTATCATTTTAACTAACACCGACAAATTAAGGAGACAATTAGTCAATTAGTTGGAGAAGGGGATTCCCTCAAGTTGGGATCAACAACATATATACCTCAACTCAACCATAGTGTTATTGATCTAATCCAATTTTATCTTTGAAAATATAAATGATGATTACATGAATTTATTTTGCATATATCTCAAGAATATAATATATGGTGCCATCCTTATATATTATAACCATTGATACAATTTTGTAAATATCCTACTCAAAACACCCCTATTAATACACCCCTACAATAGTGAGAAGTAAGACTCGAAGCTAGCTGTATCCTTCCAAGATAAAAAACCTTATCAATAAGCCATTAATCCGATTGACATAACCATTGATATAGCAGTGGATGATAAAAAAAAATGTAAAATCAAAGAGTCACATATATGGTTTCGTAACCTAATAATTCCATTCACTCCAGCAGTAAACCCTTTAAATGTCCTTGGTTAATAGATCAAGTGACATTATTTGTAGGATAAGGATTAGTGATATCATAAGTCATAAAGTCTTAGGGTTCAAATATTTTCCATAATTATTGGGCTCCCTGTTCAATTGGGATGATCGTGTGATGACATCGATAATACGTTGATTCTCTTGTGGTATATTAGCGATTTAAATTAGCCTCTAAAAAAAAAACCCTATAAATAAAGTCATTAAGCAAGGTCACAGGAAAGACCGAATTACTCAAAAAAAATAATCCTTAATTACATAGTTTTTATTCCAGGGATTTGAATTCGGGGCCTGTAAAGAAGCAAAACTTTCCACCTCATCCTTGGATTACTATATCAAAAGCTCATTTACAAAAACTTAAAACGTGGAAATTGAAGCTTATACTCATTCTTTCAACAATAATATTAATTACAAACCCGGTTTCAATATATACTTGTACATATACAACAAACCATTACCTTCAATTCCAAAACAATCACACTACTATATATGTATCACAAATAATTAAATGGGGATTGTTCAATGTTTTTTCTATATCTATTTAAATAATACTTTATATACCTGATTAATGTAATCAAAACACAACTAGAAGAAGACCATGCCATTTTCCTCATGATTGTCATCTCCAAGTTCCATTGGTGAAGGGATGATAAAATCAAAACCAAGGTCAGAAAACAAACCAGATTCTTGATCTTGACACTTGGTGTTCGAGCATACAGTACTCTTTTGGTTTGTAGATTCTAGTAGTTGTGGTAGAACATAATTAAAATTATTGTTGATGAATTTATCATGGTGGTCGTGGAGCAATGGACTTTGATGGGAGGTGTTGGCGGTGATCTGGTGGTAGCAAGCACACGCGGGTGGTTGGTTATCAGTCATATGAAGAGGATATGAGTCTGTATTTGATGAAGTAACATTGTTTTGTGACTTGAATTCGTTGCTATTATCCCCTTTAGCCTTGTAAAATACTCTACATAACACCCAATCTTCCTGCCAATTGAAATTCAACCAAACAAAAAGCAAGAAAAGATTGTTAGTTTTCTCTCTATTTTCAAATATAAAGATACTTTGAAGTTAGAAATGCACAATTTGTTACGTACTATCAAATCTTAATCATGAATTGTCTAGTGCTAATTAAGTTACAGAAAATGCAAAATACAGTCCTAACGTATATAAATTGTACATCCATATCAAAAGTCACTACAAACAATGTGGTATTTGTTCACACTTTTAGTTAATGTAAATAAATAAAAATTTTTGTCACGCTTTTATGTGTGTAAAAATATATAGTACTAAAAGTGTGTAGAAATTTCTCCACACTAAAAAGTGTGTAGAACTAAAAGTTCACACTTTTTTGTGTGGACTTTCACAATTATTTTGTAACACCTCATTTGTCCACGGTAATTAAAAAGTTAGCGTGGACAAATGAGGTGTTACAAAATAATTATAAAAGTCTACACTAAAAAGTGTGAACTTTTCTTTCCACACACTTTTATTTCTATATATTTTTGCACACATAAAAGCGTGACAAAAATTTTAATTTGTTTACGCTAACTAAAAGTGTGAAAACATGCAACATTATTTGTAGTGAGTCCACCTCTTAATTTTATGGTAAGTGCGTATTTATTATTTTATAGACGTTAACTATAGCTTTATTTAACAAGATCCTAGTTATTAATTAATGTGTTATTTCTTGAGTACTTTGTGACTTGATTGGTGTTCACATAGAAAGTGAATAGCCTATCTAACGGTATTAACCTACCAATTGATTATATTATATATATATAACTCAAATACCTTTATTAACTACGTATAAACGTTATCAAGAATTGATCGATGCAAACCTTAGGAGGAATATGAGGGTTTTCAAGGCGAAATTCATGCATGATCCAACCAGTTTTAATCCCATTTGGAGCTCGGTTCTTGTAAAACACTAATGTCTTTCTCATCCCTACTACAACACCAGTATTAGGATCAGAAACCGTTCTATCTTTCCCGGTAGCCTTCCAATATCCGGTTTTTGTGGCCCTATTAGTTCGATATCCAGTTGCATACTTGCGATCACGAAAGCTAAAGAAATACCACTCGCTTGAATTCAGTTTCGCCACCTCTTCAAACCATCATAAACATATAAGATAAAGATATATTCCATAAGAGTCCCGGAAGAAATAAAATATATACATATATGGGAATTTAAGTATCATTATCAATAATATATGTTTATATATGCTAAACCTGAAATTAAGGAAAATAATTAAAATGCCTAAAGTGGCAAAAACATCTTAGTTAGATAAGGAATAATGCAAGTAATTCCATTTTTGCAAAAGAGGATTCAAATCAAAGACTAAAAATAAAGATGCAATTTGGTTTTAAGTCTATATCAGAAGTATATCTTAACTTTTTAGCAGTAGTAGTAGTACTCTTAACGCGTATGTATATATGTGTGCACCTAATTAATGTGTATATACGTTATATATATGTTTGTACGTGTTTAATGATCTTGTAACAAATTTGTAGATGTTGTACAAATGTATACGTACACCAAACAAATCATATATGCATTATTTCATCCAAAAACTTTTTATCATTATTATTATGGTGATCTATCGATATATCATATATATGTAATCCATTATTATTTCACATGGGAATATTTGACTCTATACCATATATGAAATCAATCAGTATGCATTTTGAGGGTGCTTAATTATCAGGTTGCTTAAACGAAAGAATTGTTTTTCATTAGGCTTATACGTACACATCACATGTCTTTACAATTATTATTATACGTTGTTTTTAGAAAAATGGGCGGATGACCAAAAAAGAAAATATATTTCTTTATGCAAATTACCTGGAGAGGCTAGCTAATAATAATTAAAAAACAAGATTAATTTCTTGATTGCAATCTAAAGAGAAACAAGGTGATTTATTACTATACATACAACATACACATATGTATTTTATTAAGAGGATTTATCATTTATCATTTACCATATATATATATATATATATATACTATTTATTTATTCTATAAGATTAGAAGGGGAGTATGCATGGTGGCAAACAACTGAAAGGTGATGGTTTTTAGCCTTTTTAATTATATGTTAGCCAAAGACTTGGGCAAGCTAGCTAGCTAGCTAGTCCGGTTTTCCAAAGATAGATCTTCGACTTTTATGATTCGACTTTTATTGAAGGAAATTGATCGAAGTTTTAATTAATTAATTACCAGGAAGTTGCCATGGCTCACAAATATGAAGATCAATCTCCTCAAGAGTAGTACCCTTTAAAGCATCTTGATCATTAGCAATAATCTTGTTGTAAAGATAGTGGCAAACCAACTCTTCATCACTTGGGTAGAATCTAAACCCTGGTGGCAGCTTTGCACCTATATCACTCAACCCCATATTAATTGATCAAGTGTGTAGTGTATTCTTTCCCCTAAAGAATTGAAGAATCAATTATTGGTAAATCTAATATAAAGTATCATGCATGAAGAAAAAGCTATATCATATCTTATATAATTGATATGTATAGTTTGAGTATGCAAACAAACTATTGGAATTTGGTGAAGAGGGAATATAGCTATAGTTCAATCTAAAGCTTTATAGTAATGTGGATTTATTGGAATATAATATTAAAGAAGTCTTGTGAATTGTGTATATATATATATATACATACTCATACATGTATATGCATTAAGAGAGATAATGGTTGAAAGGTATTTTGCCACCTATATCATTCCTTGACAATTATTTGAAGTATAATTCTAACTGTTTATGATTATGCTTCTACATTGAGTTATTGTTATCAAAGGGGGAACTTCCAAGAAAAACCAAAGTCACAAGGAATCCTGTACATACTTTTGTACATTGTCAAATTTTATAAGTATTTTAATTTTTTTTTTATATGGCGTGTACGATTATAAAATATACTAGCTAGCTACAAAGATTAGGTTTGTTACTGATATAATCTAATTGCTCAAAGGATGATTATTATATGTTCGATGTGGGGTTATAAAATAGGAGTATTGCCAAAAGTAGATTGGGTGATAATTGGCAGAAATTTCATTTTCATGTTTTGGTTTTAATATTTTATAGAACATCTAAACGGTTGACACCAACATATCTTATTCCTCGTAATTTAAACCGTTAACGATAATATGAATATAAATAATTAAATATCCATGGCGACAGTTTTTTCCCTCTATGGCAACACTTTGTTATAAATTACTATTAAATAATACACACTATACGCATGCTAGTGTCCCAATTTTATATGAAGGAGTCCTATTTAAATGATAATGAATCCCGTTTTTAATACCAGATCTTTTTAAACTACAACCGGATCCTTTTAGACTAATAAGACCGCCTCTTTCTATTATAACCCGTTTCTTTCTTGGCGACAACATTTGCACCATTTTTCTACTATTTGTAGAGTATTGAGAGAATGAAAACCATTTTCATTTCTTAATTATTGATTCTATTTTTGGATGCAACCAAACAAGAAAAACACTTTTCATTCTTTTTTTTCTTTTTCCATTTTATCATATATCAAATCTAAAAATGGGATTTTCAAGTAGCTCTTAAGGTGCAGTGTGTACCTGTGCAAATTACTAATTTAGAACTCCTTCCGTCCCACTAAATTTGTCTGTTTTTAAATTTTTACTTTGATCATAAATATATTTATTTGTGTTATATTGTGGTTGATAAAAGTTATATCAATGACAAACACGTACATTTAAAATACAATTAATTTATATAATTTTCATCAAATATTATATAATACAAACAAAAGTTATTTATACTCAAAGTTTATATTACTTGACTTTGAAAATTTAATAGTGGACAAATATAATAGGAATTTAATAGTGGACAAATATAATAGGATGGATAAAGTAATTAATTTATAGCTCGTATAAGACAAATTTGATGATTAGTTTATGATTGCTACAACAGATGGCCAAGTTCATGAATATATATACACAGAATCTTAATTAAGCCTATCAAATCCACTATATAATATTGATTATGCTTAAGCATCAACCTCAGTGACGAATAATTAATACTAATTATACTTTTAAAACAATTATTTTATATACTTTAACTACCACTCATAAGACTATGTCTATCTATAACCATATATAAAGCATATTGTCTCCTCCTCTCTATAAATTTTAAGACTTCAACTTTTAAGTTAAGACACGATCTTAGCTGTTTCATCTCTAATATGATAGATCAAGATCATTCATTCTTATCTTGTACTAAGAATAATATGAACAATATGGTCATTTGACACACTGATTGCATAGTCAAAAACATGACAAATGGTCTCTATGATCCTTTCATATTTCTCTCTCTTTATTTTAACGACTAAAAGCTTCATCGAAAGGCTAAAGCTCCTGAAACACAACGTTTCATTTTGCAAGTTTTTTTTATTCAAATAAAAGCTAAAGTTAGTTGCATCCAAATAAAGTTTTTAACACAATAAAAACTTTTTTGTTTAAAACTAAAAGTTAAATCTCTCTAAAATTTCTTTAAAAACTCTTGCCAAACATAACCACAATCTAGTCCGAATCCCTCGTCTCAAATAATAAAATAACAAATAAACCATATACACATGTACTTACATGGGCTAACACAACTCGTCCAAACCAAATCCAAATGTGGATAGAGGGGACGACGACGAGCTTAAAAAAGGATGGTGCCTATGATGTTGTCCCCGTCATGGATGAAGGTGGGCATGACAACCCATAAGAAGTACTATATTAATTAAGCTTACAATTTTCAATGATAATTAATTTATATGCTTATCAAGATTAAAATCGGTAGAATTTTTTTGTTACATTATTGACTATTAGGCTTATTTTCGACAGCCTCAAATTTCTTATGGTTTTTTTTTATATATTTGGAGTCGGCTTTACTAATGGATATAATAATTAGATAAGTTTTATTTATGGTACAATTGGAAATGGCAATATTAGTATATTACTGGGTGACATGTGAGGTTGGATAAAGGGTGACAAATTAATATTCCTTTAGCTTTTACCACGTAATAATACATATCTAGCTTTAATTTAATAAATAAATACGCGTCTATTTAGTTAACGTACGTGATTTACTTCCATAAGTTATGGGCAATCTTATATCTCGACTGGGGACACTTTGCCCCACAAACACAAAAGAAAATCCTTTCAATCACCATTCGCCTTCTTCTTAGCTAGATACTCGCTCGTATATATATTCACAAGAAAGATTAAGTTTTATTGACTTTAAGCAAAAAGGAAGATAAGTTTTAAATATCGTACAATACAACCCTAGCCTTTCTTAAAAATTAACAAAATGAAAATAAGAGCTATCAAGTTTTATATACTGAAGAAGAGTTTTTTATTTCTAGAAAACAAATAAAAATTAAAAAAAAAAAAGGGTTCAATTTTTTTAGTAGAATAAGATTTGTTGCTAGAATAAAGTATAAAGGACAATACCCGCCAAGAGCCAAGAGGACCCAAAAGGTCACAGTAACTAGTGCCATGTTGTTATCGTTGCTCAATCTAATTTTTTAGTATGGACAGAAAACGGATATAAAATGTTTACATGACTATAACGATCGAGTTAAACCACAAACACGCCCTACCTGGGCAATTATAAGAGGAAGACCACACGTATTATTTCATTAAAAACACAAATAAAAGCTTGTAGTAAACCTATAATATAACATCAAACAATGCAAAAAATTTAACTACAAAAATAGAGGGGTACCGTTTGCCATACGATGGCGGCGGTATGTGGTGGTAGCGACTCGTGGTGGCAGAGGCGGTATCAAGAAAAAATTTCAATGTGGGCCAAATTAAAAAATATTTAAAAAATAAATATAAAATGGGTCAACATGTTAAGAACCTATATAAAATTTTTAAAAATTGATAAATATGCATGATCAGATGGGATGATTGATGATACCACTGATAGTACGATAAATATTCTAGTAGTGTATCATTAATCCTTATTAATAGTTAATAAAACATTTAGTAGCACCAAAGTCTCTTTAAATTTCCCGAATTGCAATGATGCTTACATGTACCAGGTATGAAGCCGACAGAATGATAAATATATATACACACTAATTAATAATATACACCATTATGATTGGGGCTATGAAAACTGCATCACATAACGCCCGAGGTTTCTTGTCTATACAATTTGAAAAATGTAATGTCAATGTGATCGGGAGAAAATTGCTTTGAGATGAAATGATTTCACTTGCTACTACCTGATTTCAAGATTATCCAATCAATGGGAATGGGATTAATATGGATAATGTTTTAACATTTAATTAAAAATAAAATGCTCCCTAAATTACTACGTAACTATACCTAAATTATACGTCATATATTTGAATTAAAATCAACAATAGTTGTTCGATCTTTATCAAGAACACGACGTTATCTGATCTAAATATTTCATCGTATAGGTCATCATCTAATTTAATTTTATTCAATCATTAACGTTGGTATTAATCAAAAATAATAATGATAGTAAAAATAATCATTAATTCCCCGTCACCCTCATGTGACATCCTTAATTAGTTTCAATGAATATTTCGACATGACTTGTACATTGTTGTAACAACAATATGTGTTTCTTTAAAGAGTTACGAAGTTTTCACAATTCTATATTTTCAAGACGGGCTGCATATTGATGGTCAGACCATAATAGATAAAAAAAGAAATGCCAATTGAATTATTTTTAGAATTACATGCAAAAAATAACATACATATTACCATTTCGGTTTTAAAAGAAAGAAACTATTTGATTATTTGACGATTAGTAACTTTGATCGTTATGCTACTTAATTAATCACTCATATACATAAATGACACTACATTTTTATTCAATACATACAAAGAACTTTTATATTAAAGGTTGATTTTTTTTAAAAATGTGAGTCATATGCTCGCATAATGCGGCGGTGATGATGATAGTGCCACGGGGTGATGGTGGCGGTGTTGGGTGGCGGTGGCGGCATGTGGTGACGGGTGGTGGGCGGAAATGGTGATGATTGTGAAAGTAATCTATACTTTTATACTATATAATAAAAGAAATAGTCTCCCTGGGATGAAATGTACAAACTACCATCCCCATAAAAAACAGCTCTAAATCTAAAACATGGCAGCCATCAAAACTCTCTTTTTTACACACACCGGCTCCCTTACATGATTTCACACAAACCGTTCACACATAAGCTTGTACTATGATATCCCGCTGCAACACGCAAGTACCATGCTAGTTGATGTTAAAGAAGATAATGTTGTTATATTAATGATTGATAGATTCATGTTGTAAATTATTTAATTAAGGATATTATAGATATATTAAATAGAAATATTTAAATTAATGAATAAAGTAGACGTGTATTTTTAACGTTACAATTCCTTAAATGAGAATTGAAAAAAGAGGTTCCTATATAGTATTATAGATAAAACTATAAAATATTAGTATTTTGATATGAAACTAACTTCGGATAAAAATTGTTTTAAGTATTTTCATCTTTATTAAGCATCTGAATCCAAAAAAAAAAAAGAAAAAAAAGAATCAAGATTCAAAAATTATGTATATATACTGACCATTGATTATAATTTAATATTCCTTTCGAACTATTTTAGCTGTCCACTATTGACTAAAGTCTTTTTACTTCAACTTTAACCGTAAATATTTTGTTTGTATTATAATACTTGTTGAAAATTATATCATTGAAAAGTTCGTTTAAAATCAAATTTATTTATAAATTTTATGGTCAAGTGTTATAAAATATAAATAAAAATATTTATGGTCAAAATTGAAGTAAAAAAAACTTAGAAAGTCAGTAGTGAACAATTAAATTGGGACAGAAGGAATAATTAAAATTTCTAACTTTATTAGTTAAATTAAGGTGGGATTCCCTCAAGTTCTACAACTTGACTGGAAAATCTTCACCATTGAACTTTAATCAAAGGTCAAGATTAAAAAATCATCTTTAAATCTTAAACATTGATTATAATCTAATGGTTAAGATTTCTTTAACTTGCCTAATCAAATTGAAACCAACTTGAGAGAATGTCCACCTTTAAATTAAATTAATCCATAAACTTTATGGTGTAATTAAAAAGATCGACAAGCATTTTCACAAGCTTTGACTCTAATACACCCAACACCCAACAGAATAAAACCATGTACATCAAAGTCCCTACTTAAATTGCTTTTTGACAATCTCACACCTAGGAATCTATGTTTTCATTCAAATGCATGCTAAATTAACTTATTTATTCTTAAATTAATTTATTTATTGTTCGACAAATAACCTATAACACTATGTTTTTCATTTATATTTTTATCATTAATTTTGTTACGTATGTTCTGCTCTATTGTTAGAAAATCTAATTTAAGTCCCATGTATAATTATTAAAACAGTAATTAACCGAATAATTTTAGAGTTTTTTAAACCTAAAACTAGCTTCTAATATTGCCATATAAGATTTACTCCTATGTGTAATACTCATATTCTTCATACAATTACATTATTAATATTTATTATATATATCAAAAATTGAAACAAAATTATTGTGAAACGGATAGGATAAAAAAAGATTTGGCAACAAAATTTTAAAAATTATTAAAAAAACATACCATACGTATATGAAAAAAATATTAGTAGATTATATGTGACAAAACAATTTTGTTGTTCCTCTCATTCGTTCCCTTGGCCGAAACACATAAAATAAGTAACCAAAATTAATTGTTATTTTAACCACAAAACAAAGTCTATTATATAATGATAATAAAAGTTACGTTTGATTTGTTGTAGGGTTCATCTATCAGGTGAATATACTTTTACGCCATTTATGACTACACAAATGATGTTGTTGATGATATCAAAATTAGGTTAAATGTTCCGAGAAGGGTTGTGTAATCACTATAGTAGATTAAGTGAATGTGATATCGACATGCTTGAAAAGACAAAAGGTGTCTAGAACAATCCATGATTTAGGAATTAACCATAAACTATAACATAATCAATTTGTTCATAATAAACCTATAGAATAGCTATTTACTAATGCATAAAATAACCTTTATAGCTAGTCGTGCATCGCGCGGGGTAAAATACCTGGTATATATATATATACTAGTGTCCACACCCGTACAATGGATGGGTAGTCTTAAAATATATTAATCAAAGCTAAAAAATAAAACATAAAACGATTCAAATAAGGTAAAAAGTTGAAAATGTAATGCGTAATAAACCAATCTTTCGGGGAAGACCTACCATACATATCGGAATCATACTTGTTATTAAAAAAATAAAGAAGCATTGCGTACGAAGATCAAATAGTAATTCTTAATGGGTAAATTTTTGCTTCAAAAATCTCTATATATATTCTTAGTAAATTGATTCTTGATGACAACTTTTGATTATAGACGAATTAAAAATTTACACAGTAACGATATGATTCGAGCAACCATCAATATGACCAATATCACAACTTAATCAATACGAAAGCTAAAAAAGAAACATATGAAAATTAACTCCATATAAATATTGATTCTAGTTTACCTTTTTTTTTTTTTCAACTTTAGTTAAATAAAAAACATTACAATTCAATGTTAAATAATAATAATAATGATTAAATGTGAACAAAGTATATAAATAAAAAATTCTTTTTGGTAGTCGATTGTCGGTTGTTTTTTTTTTCCTATATTTTTTTTTTTTGATTGAGAATATGTAAGGGTTTTTTCTAGGTGGTATATAATAATAATAATAAATTGATTCCAGTTTACTCCTTTTTTTTTTCAACTTTAATTAAATAAAAAACATAAGAATTCAATGTTAAATAATAATAATAATGATTAAATATGAACAAAGTATATAAATAAAAAACTTTTTTTGGTAATCGATCGTAGGTAATAATAATAATAAAGATTTTTTTTATTAAAGGTCGGACATTATTTATTAAATAAATATTAAAAAAAAATAGAGGATTAATAAGAAGGGGGTATTAGACTAAAAGAAGGGATTAGAGGTGCCAAGTGTACCCCAACCCCCTCTTTTAATTATATTGTAGATATATATATATACGAGAATTGATAATCATATCATAAATTTTACTTCCCCCGTCCCACTAGATGTGTCAACTTTTAAAATTATAAAGTCAATTTTTTATAACCTTGACCATGAATATCTTTGTTTATGTTGTATAATATTTAATGAAAATTATATGAATTAATTGAGTTTTACATATGTTTATATCGGTATAACTTTCATCGAGTATTATATAACACAAACAAAGATATTCAAAGTCAAAGTTAGAAAAAATTGACTTTAAAAACTTAAAAGTTGACACATTTGGTGGGACGGATGGAGTAATTAATTTATCATACTATATAACTATGAGTATAATAAATTTATTAAAAAATGTCGGTACTCATACCCTCTCCATATATATATATATATATGAAAAACTTACCTAAATTTTTTTTACAGAAAAATAGTTTCAACTTTAATTTCAAAACGACCAAAATTATATATTAAAACAAAGTGACTAACTAGCAAGATGCTCAAATATGCATTAATTACACATCTAAATCCTACTCGGTATGTTATAACATTTTTAAATGTTGACACATTTAAAGTATTTTATTCGTAAAAAGCTTCAAGGGTCAAAAGGAGCTCATTGTTAAACACTCATAACTTTTAAGGCGCGTTTGGTTCACAGAATATTTTTGTAAGGAATGAAATTTCATCCAATAATCTTAAGGAATGGAGATTTCATCAAATGATGAAATATTTACATTCCAATGGAATAATATTCCATCATCTTTTGACAACCAAACGTACTACAGAATAAAATTCAACTCCAATTCCATCAAAATCTGTCAACCAAACACCAAGTTTTTAAAAACCTCCCAAAGCTCCTTGTCAACCAAACATTAATAGTGTCCAACTGTCTATCTACACACACCCTTCACCTTGTCCCTTCTTTTAAGTATTCATATAGTGATATCTACTACTTATAGGAATGAATACCAGTACTCCCCATCCAAACATACTTTCAAGTACCTATTACTTGCAAAACCCGTTCAAATTAAATGCATGACTTAAGCTTTATAGTATAGTGACACATCTGTTTTTTATACACTAAGCAAACATCTAAATGGCAAAAAAATTTATGGAATTGGTCCAAGCAAGTGAATGAACATGGAACACCAGAGACATGGACGGTACAGGCTCTATTTCACTTTCACAGAGGTAGACAAATGTCGTACATACCTGAGGCAGTTAAGAGGATACCCCATTCTTGACATATTCCTGTCCGTTAATAATGCGATACAGACTTGACTCATTCTTAGCTCAAACAAGTTTCCGGGCCCTTATCTTGCATAACGACATGTGGATTAGTCGGCTTTGGTAATAATACTTGATGGCCAGGTTGGTTGATGTTAGATATTTAATTAATGGGTCCTTAAATCATTGAGAAGACATGGATAGTGTAGAGCTGATATAATGCAGAGGTCATATATTAATAAAACTGTGCCAGATATCCTGTCATTCTCAATACGTTAATCTCAACTCTACAACATCCTAAAGCAGTTCGCGGTCACTTCCAACCCAGGCCCAAAATCCCATTTTGCTTTTGTTGATCTTTTTTGTATGTTCCAAGCATTTTGATTAATCAAAAAGAGATGGCTATCATGCACATTAACTTGACACTCATTCTGTAAAACTAATATAGTTAAGTTTTGTGATTTTGGAACTGTTGATCTTGCATCAACATATTTTCAAGAATCTATATATACCTATCTCTAACTTTAACTAAATGAAACTAATTAAGATTTCAAACTGACAATAACCATGACAAAACACAAATTTAGTCACTACTACAAACCAACTCTTCAGATACAAAAATTAGGGGAACGTTTTGAACTTGGTAAATTTGGGAAAAGAAAAATCAAGAAATTTGTCATCATAGACCAGAAAATGTTGGGTTTGTCCAAAATCTAAAGTAAACTATTACAACACGGCATTTCAGTTTGATGAGTCATGCAACCCAAATGATGTCTTGTTCCACATTCATGGCAGAAAAAAAAAATCAGAATGAATCACATGAGGATGGTCATCATGTCTGAATGTTTTGCAAAATTTAGATTTTGGGAACATGGATGGAGCCAAAAACAAGTAGGGCCGATTAAATAATTGGGTATACAGAATTACCGAAACAGCCTACGGACACATTTTGTTCAAGATTCCAAAAACTTGTAATTTTTATGAAACTTTTACATGTAAAGAATAAAACATGGATTAATGACAATGGACTGTTTCAACTCAAGTGGTCTTTGTTCTGAAAACTCTTTAACTTGAGTCTATAGCCGTGAATACATCAATCTGTATATTTTACGAGAAAGAAGTTACCCGTAAGCTCATGACACTACAAGATGCCAGCTCCATCATGACATCTGAAGCATTCCTGTAATTACAGTAAACGGCTCATTATTCAAGTTGCATCCAACAATACAGTCAACAACATCATCAAAACAGTATAATTTCACAGGCTATTCACAGGGTAGAGATTGTTCCAACAATACAGTCAACAATACATCATTCGTGTGGATAAACAATTATACTTCGGAATTCTGATAATATGATTATCTAGGTTTCTGTAATCAGTCTTTATAGCTAGTTTCATTACAGTTGCAACAAAACTAATAATATGCGGGCAAAATAGATAACTACTTACTGCTTCCTTAAACGTAGTTTATAAGTGTTTTAGTCCTGGTTCATAAGGGGCAGTTGCTTTCCAAAGAAAAGTCCTATTTAGTCATCTGACTCATTAACTTGACCATATCCAAACATTTCTAGAGTCAATTTATTTACACATGATTATCCAATTCTGATAGTTTAATATCCCACGATCACCTTAAGAACACACACTTTAGCACCCCCTCAGGAGTCAAGTCCACAACTTGGAAAAAGCGTGTTATGTAAGACCTTTTACATTTGAAATGATTCCATAGGAAAAGGATCATACATGAGTGGCTGTTTGTCAAGGCTGAGACCACCTAGGGGTAAATAGAGCTACACGCTGCATTCAATATTAGGCAAATACACTTGTAAACAGACCCATGTTAATATGATCCTAATTAATCAGTAGTTTCTCTAACATTTAAAGTCAACACTCAGTAAGACCACCAGTAACAACGGACAATGGAGGCATTTTTTTTAAGTTGTCCCCTTTTATTTAATGCCTTTCTCTAAGTTTTAATGTTGAAATGTTACATTCCTTACTATGGGCTACATCCTCATCATTACATCAAATAATTCACTTCATGTAATCAGGAGGCCCCATTACTCATGATTACAATAGTACAACTTATAGACGCTACCGATTTAACTAGACAGATTTTATTTTGTCATTATTTCAAAATCTTTACAGACTCGGATGAATAACCAACTACCTAAAATTATAAACGTTGGTATTTCTATGAGATGGAATATTTATATAACTTATAAGTAACATCCAATAATAACCGTTTGTAAGATTTATATAATCTACAAACAAGTAATCTACCATCTTTGTCATCTGATGAAGGGCTCCACCTGAAAGGCATATTCTCACTTCTCTTTCATCTATAAGCTATAATGGCACTATCAAAAGATTTAAATGACTTAATACATTGTTTAACCTATTTAAAGTGCTTAAACTTTTTATTTGATCACAATACAACACCTACGACATTCCTAAACAACCCATTGTACCCCTGCACATTGATGCTTACTAAGATCGATGTAACGCAACAAAAGTGAACAAACAAAAATGACATTAATAGGCAAACCTGAATTACCATTTATTTTTGTAAAAAGTGTACTTGTTTCCTCCCGAAAAATAACAGTTTTTATATTCCGTAGTTTCAACAAAAACTCAACAATTCCTTTACGAGTAAGTTATATAATCGATACTTTTTCCCCATTAGTATTCACACTAGAAGTAGTAGCCATTATTTGCATTAGGGTAGCACACGATTCAAACTTCTAAGCTAATGATGTTATTCTTGGATTGTATAACTACTAAACTATTTTAAATTTGGTTCTGATGGATGAAAGTGTTGGTGTGAGGTTTTAAAATTTACTCCCTCTGTCCCAATTTAATTGTCCACATTTCTTTGTTTAAGTTGTCCAAGTTATAATGTCCACTTCAAAAAGTAGACAAGTAAATCGCAAATTTAATTTAAATCATTGTTTACAAAAACAAGTGTAATTTTCAAGTATATTATATTCAAACACTTTTAGCGGAACTGCTATTTGGTGACCTGAAACAATTACTATACCTTTCTTTAACTTTGTGCTAAGATGGACATTTATTTGGGACAAAGGGAGTATTATATTTGATTATTCGAAATGAGCTTCTTCAAACTTTTCATACACATTCAAGATTTTCGATTCGATCTCGAATCCACCTCAAGCAAAGCTCAAGCCTGCATCATGAAGGCTGGTCGAACTATCAAGCAAAGTTCAAGCTTAGCCTAAGTATGTAAAGCTGAGTTCCACCTTGCCTAGCTTAAATCAGCTCACATGCAGCCGTAGTGATCCACAAGTTATTTTTATTCTGTCCTTACTATGAAGCATTTTTATATCTAGCAAAGGTTTAGATCGACGAAGAAGCATTTTGTATATCTGATCAGTAGCCAGCCATCCTACAGAACTACAAGTTAAGTCAAACATGGTAATTCATGATAGGACAAAAGGAGCCAATAATCATTTAATCTTCTACATTTTTAACACTGCTCATTAAAGTGTATATATATATATATATATATATTGCCTATTTAACTCCCGCAATACTTTTTATTAGGTTTAGCTTATATACAAAGACCAAAATTTCAGCATGAATCAAGGAAAAGGGAAAAAAAATCACAAATAAGAGCTGAAGACGAAAACCAATATAGAAGCATTTAAGTTTAAGAAATATGCAAACTGACAGAATAACTATGTTTGCGTAAAAGGAATCAAGTACACTTATAGAAGACGTAGAGTAGTGTGCTTACCTAATTTTAATCCTTCACGGCTCGAACGACTAACCCACTTGGTGTGTGGACAGTTTTGAGGTGACCGGAGCCTAGAAGATCACGAAGATGAAATCTTATATCCAAAGGCGATAGACGCAGACGTTTTTTCTCAAGAAGAGCCAACATCATCTCTTTGTATTTTTTACGGTTGAGTAGAGACAACAGCTCCTTTCTTCCCTATACGCACCATGATCCATTTCCAAATTAGAATAAATTTCCCAAAAGGCATAGCCTAACTTTAATATCAATTGTGGATCCGGGATTTACTGAAAAATGTTCCTTCCATCCTCATGTATATAAATAACCATTATCATTTGTAGAAACTGCTATCATACCAAATGGAGAATAACCAAGCATTGAAAGACGTTTGCTTTTTCCAACTTCCTTTGACAGTAAATATTTAAGAGCAATAGGAAGCGACAGTTCATATACAGGATTGGCTTGTAAATTCAGAAAGAAAGTTAACTAAACGTTGCTGATCATTTTGCTAAGTTTTAAACCATATGAGGTGTTTTTTAACAGAGATTTTATTTTCCAAATCAAACATTCAGATATTGAAACTCCATCAAATTCGATGATACCACTAGATGGAAGTATAAGCTAATGAAATTTACATACAGGCAACCACCACATACCTGCGTGAGGGCCTTCAGAAGTGACCCAATATTTGGAATTGCAAACCAGTACATATCAGGATCAATAAGCTGGCGAGTCTGGAAATGGCAAAACAATTAAAGACAGTACATAAAGACAGCTATCAGTGTTTATGTCACTTACCAATGTAAGATACCATTAAAACACATAAAACGATACTATATGCAAAACGCCTGACCGAAAATACAGCCCACTACTGATTTATGTAATACACTCAATGTACAGTCAGCATGGATTTTCTGCTAAGATTAATAGTTCAAGATTTTCTATAACATGTTGACTCACAGTTAAGAAATATTGTTATTTAATCTATGACAAAGCGATACTATATGAAGAGATAGTTGGTGTTTTGGTGCAAAATATAACAGCACTTTGGGGTCAGATAGAGCATAATATTATAGTATAGCATTTTTTACTACCAAAGCAAAAATTCAAATATGAGATCTCATGTATTATAAAGTAACATTTGAATCTCCATAAATAAGTAAATACACCAGCATGTATTTCATCCTCCTTCCTACGATGTAGATATTAGGATGATAGTTGTTCAAAGCATGCCTCAGGTGTGCATAGGCTCAGAGGCCCATCAGGCTCTGAAATGTGACGCATTTTCATGTTGAGGCAAGGGACACTCAAGAGACTCACCCAAGTGCAGCACCTTGGTTGTAAAACCCTTAAGGGCATAAGCATACCAGATGAATATTTGGGTCATTGAGCTCTTGTTGACTAACATGAGCAATATGGATTTTATTAGTACTCTTAACTCTGACAATCCTATTAGGGCCCAAAGGGAAACAAAAACCCTAGAATATATGTCCTCCATTATTATCATATCATTCTTAAATGAGACATCCATCACAAGTTTTGGTTTCTCATTTCTCAAGCTTTCTGACTTCTAGAAAATAAGAGCGAATAATGGACCTCATGATGATGATTGGGATTTAATGATCTTGATTGATGGCTTGATGTTTTACTCTACTTGTTTCTTACGTTCTTTAGCTTGTGCATTTTGTCATACTACGGAATCGAACTTTTTCAATATTATAAGTATAGATTAAATTATTTTTCGACATTTCAAGTGTTACAATACTTGTGAGTCGTATATTTATACTACAATAAATTTTGATATGATACCCCTCAGAGTCATGAAGCCCGCACCTGGGCCTCCATTTTTATGTAAGCCACCTCAGGAACCCCTTTGCACCTTGACCTTAGTACACCTTAATCCTTGAACAATTTAGCCAAGTAATACTAGAAAGTGGAAAGTTCAACCCATTAACTTATTAATGGGTTGACTCAGGATGTGGTTCATCTCTAATGAGTCAAATGGTAAACTAGATTTAGAATACAAGCACATTAGTTTAGAAAAAAGAGTCTAACAAGTTAAAAAAAAAGCGTCTCTTTTAATTCATAAAACCTCCTGCATCATTCAATTCAAAAATTAGAGTGTTATTGAGATGATAGAATTTCTTCAATCATATTTCACATCCTACTTATTCAATATAAAAATTAATGTGTTAAGTGCCCGTATGCAACCGACCCATTACTCGACCTGCCCCATTTGCTGTTTGCCCTCAACTTTAGACACAAAAATGAAATTAAGTAGTTGAGGATCACCAAATTGACTTACCAGAAGACCAGCGTTCATCAAAAGAGATATATCTTCATCTTTTACCTTTCCTCCTATTGATAGAAGTGAACACTACAATGCAGCACAACCAACTCTAGTCAAGAATAAAAATCAATATCCTATATTAGAGGAGTGCTCAGATAATTACTCATAAAATAAACGACTCAACAGAAACTATGATATGTGCATACATTATTTCTCACCACTCGTTTTATGACTACTTCTCACTACTCGTTTTATGACTACGCGTAAATATATAGTAAACTTAAAGTATCATAAACAGAGATCAGGTCATCCATAACTCATTACTCACTAGCTCTTGATGACCTATACAAGGTTCAGGCTTGCTATGAATGACATGCACTTCAAACCACTCAAAAACTGCAAAACCACTTTGCTTTTTTGTTTCCATGCTTTTAACAGCCTGTTTCATCTATCATGAAAGTAAAGTTTCGTTATTTAAGTACTAAAAGTGTAATGGTACTAGACGATTACTACTTTATCCAAATTTCACCAATAACATCCCCTCTATCCAGTAATCTACAGGTAGATAAACTATATATACTATGTAAAGAATGTTTTGTGCAACAAAATCAATACCATGTGACTGACCTGTTTCAAATAATCTTCCATGAACATTACAGCATGATCATCCTGTCCGCTGTTTAGTTTGAAAATACGCAAAACTTTATCCCTCCTCAATAACTGATCATAATGCGGATTTTTTAATCAATGGTGTAATTTCAGTTAGGCACGACAGACCTCAAGAGAAATAATAAATAAAATATAAACACGCATACGTCCTGTCTAAATTAAGTAAAGTAACAATTGTTAGATAGATAAAGCATAATATTCCCCACGGTATCTTTAGTAATCTTACTCCTTAATTTTAAAGAAACAAATTTACTCTTCCAGGATGTATCACAACATGAGGAAACTTCCTTCATAATAATTATTAATAAATATTGATTAAATCTGTGAGCTAATGCTTGTATCAGAGAATACACTAGATTGTTAAAATTCATAACATGACAGTAAAACAAACCTCCAATTCTCTATCCACTTGTGTCCTATCTTTGACACTGCTGTACAATTGTGATCGTAAGATAAACGGCTCAATGGTAACCTACAAATGTAACAAGAAACTACATTGAGATAACAATCGATGGCAGTAGCCAATAGTCAATCACTTGATTTCAAGTAAGCAAAAACATAAAAGTTCAGTTTCTAACAGCATACATATCAGTTCAGGAACGTTCCATGTGAAAAAAAAAACAATAATACTCGTATATCAACTAAAAGTATAAAACAAGAAACAGAAAAAATAACCACAGGCAAATAACTTATTGGGCGCTACACTCCTTTTTCTTGTTTACATATGTGAAGTACACAAAAATGTATAAAACTATCCCAGTTTTGCTATTGTATGTATTTCACTTTAACTTAAATTTTAAGGGCTAAGTTTAACAAGATGTACCCAACTTGTCGCATATGCTATTGTTGCGTATTAAATTTCCAAACGGTCTATCACTCTATTGTATGCACCAAACTGTCAAGTATTGCTACTGTATGTACGCATCTGAAGTCTGAACTATTATAACGTCACCAAATAAACCCGGTGAACGCAATATCAAAATTGCATACATACATCGCAAAACACGTTTAGAAGAAACCCTGCATTTTGAATCGTATATGGAGGTGGTGAATGGTTCAAAACTATAATTGAGAATACATATCTAAACTAAACCCGAGGTCACGCATTAAATATATAATAATTTTTATAGCAAAATACATAAAGTTGAATACATTTTCAAAGAATTATCCATAATTATTATTAAAAACATATATACCTTATCAGAATGAGGAAACTGGGCACGCATCATGTTAAGAGCAACCATTGTGTCACTGAATATAAGATTGTCTTCTACATCATTTAACATTAAATAATTTCATCATTATTTATAATTATGATTATATATGTATCTATTATATTAATTAACTATATAATTTTATTAAAAAAAAATTGGAAAAAGGGGGAGAAACTAACCAAGGGAAAGAGATTGAAGAGAATCATCATGTACGGAATTATCATCTGCATCGTCTCCTCGTTGTCTTTTTCGTGATGTTGATGAATTATTATTATTATTATTTGTTATTTCCATTTTATTTATTTGCTTGCTTAGGGAAAAAAAAAAAAGGCAGGCTGAATTCCAGAAAATAACTAGGTTCCGCTAGAACTAGAGAAAGCAATGACGCTGTTTGAACGGGAAAACAAATTGAGTTTTGAAAATTAAAACAGTTCGGTTTTGGTTTTTTTTTATGGTTTGATTTGATCGGTTATGTCCTATTCTGTTTTTGGTTTTGAGTCGGTTTTGACCATTTTTTCAAAGTTGACTCTAAAACCAACGACCAGATCAAAAATATCCAATTGATAAGTTACTACGGTTTTCTTAGTCGGGGACGATTTTTGCACATTTTCCTTTGCTACATAAGTACGTAATGATCAGAGCTGAATCGATTAAAAACAGAGGACAGGCGATGCCCATCATCAAAAATTGGCACTTTATATATAATAAGTCTGATTGCTACACAAGTTTACAAAAACACAAACCCACTACATATTTCAAATTCAACATATAATACATCAACACTACATGAAACAGAAACTTAATATACTTTTTGACCTCTACTCACTTGATGGAAGGAACGGAAACTTATAAATTCAAATTTTAGAGCTTCACTTGTCTATCAAAAATCCAGCTGAATGATATGGTTGGGCCTTCTTTTGCCCTTGCTGAAGCCCTCTCCTCGAGCTTTCTGATTCTCGAGGGCAGTCCACAAACATAGTCTTGGGCTCTACGCCCTTCACCAGATAGCCCGGTTAAATCTGCTACTTTCCACCGACCAACCAGGAATTCCAAAATGTCTGCATAGTCTTTGGCAGTATATACACCCAGTCTTTGGGCAACAGCCGAGAAATGATCAAAGAGGTAGTCATCACGCCCATCATACATCAAGTGGGCGGGCATGGCGATCTTCTTTCTCATCATGTCAGCAAAACAAAGAACAGTGCCATCAGGGTCGATCTCAAATAACTTTTCAACTATTTTGGTGTAGGCAGTTTCATGCCGTTTCTCATCAGCTGCAATTATACCACAGATTTGAGCCAGTTTTAAGTCCCCGTGCTCCTTTGCATGCCTGGCAGTGTTCCCGTGGGAGATGAAGGTGGCACGTTCTTGAAAAGACGTGTAGATGAACCCAAGGTATGGATTGTTTTCTGTGCGGGGATCCTGGAAGTGCATGCAAAGAAATATATATACATCAAGATAAAATGCTACAAAATTGTCGTATGTTGTGATTCAGTATGTTGTTAATTAACCGACTTGAAAGATGCTTAAAGTGTAACAAATTATTTATATTAAAAAATAAAATAAAAATTGGACGCGAATATTTCAGGTCTTGCCAGACCTAGCCATTGGAGTGACCAAAACCCTTTTTGGCTTGTTAGCCAACCCGCCCAACCTCCCCATATGCCAACTCAATGATTCACAGCAAAAGATAAAGAGGGTAAGATTTATAATAAAAGCGTAAGCTGAAAACAGGAAACTTACCATTCCAGACCCAATCAGATATTGGGTTGTCACATCAATCTGTCTCATGTCGACCCGCCCAGAAAGATAGAGATACTGGTGGAGGAGGTCACCATGTCTGTTTTCTTCAGCAGTCCAAGCCCGTGTCCACACAGCCCAAGGAGTAAGGCTGGCCCCTGTTTCATCCCGAACACCATCTAGGGTATTAAGCATAGTTTGGTAAGTAGGTAGGGCTTCCTCTGTAACCATATCTCCAACCAAAACAACAAAGTAATCATCAGGAAGTTCCTTTGCCCTCTCTCTTAGCTCATTCACTTCTTCAAAAAATCCATCAGATGCAGAATCTGGCAAGAAGTCTGATGCTTGCCAACATTTCTCCACTGGCTTGAGGAGAGTCAATATATTCTGCTCGGCCCAACCCTCTATAGATTTAAAAATCTCCAATTTTTGTGGTGGCATAGAGTGTGTCACTTGAACGTGAACCTCCCGTGGAGGGGTAAAGGGCTTTTTGGTAGTTTCAACCCTGTATAAGAGATTAAGAGATGGCCAAATGAGTATCAGCCCAAAGAAGGAATTACAGCTTCCATATTGACAAAGAATCCCTTTTATAATTTGACATGTCATAACAGTAGAAAGATCAACATAAGCACTACAGAAGCTCAATTTACCCATAAGTTTACTAAAAGAATCACAAACAGAACATATTATAATAAGACACATGCTAGTTTGATTGACACTTGCCGGCTATCTCACTGGAAACTTCTGATATCTACCTACACGAGGATACTAGTCATAAGATAAGAGCAACATGAACAAAATGGACACGAGCTTTTGGATTAGTTGAAGCCCAAATTTTTAGTATAATCGCTAAAGTATGTAGCCTGACAATCAGGATCAGTGACTAACGTAGAAAGGCTATAATCAATTAAGGAAATAACAATTGCGAAACGAAACGAATATTTGTATTGAACAAATTTTATAACTATGTACAGAAGTTTAGCAAACTATCATAACCCAGTTCCCAGTTACATAGATTGATGTGAAAATCAATTATTTAAGAGCATATATAAATTACCATCTACATATCTTACAAGTAACTAGGCTATAAGAGAAAGCCTAAAGATTTCAAAATAGACTTGGATCAAGTACATTCTACCCATTTCACGATGATCCGTGAAAAAAAAAAGGCCTCGGCTAAAATTCAATAATTTAAGTTATAGCAAAAGAACACTTGAATTCACTTGTATCGGAAGTAAGATGAAATAACATTGGTAAATCTTTCAGCATAATACGCAAAAAAAAAAAAAAAAAAAAAAAAAAAGACAGAGAATATGCCTCCATATCATGAAAAAATGTAACACTTTCAAATTCCTTACGCTTTATTTTTATTAAAAAAGAAAAAGGAAACCGGCACAATAGTTACCCGCGTAATGACTAACATGAAAAGGAATTGCATAACACTATGGTTAAAGGAACATGCGGACAAGATTTGGATAGTGACATCCAATTTTACATTGCATGTCCGCCACCGTTACACTACCATCACGCAAACACATTTGAGCTTATAAATATTTGGAAAAAAAAAAAAAATACATCCCTAAATAACTAGTTAAACTAAGCCAGATTAAATTTGTATTTTTGAAAATAACATCAGAATATCAAAGATATTTGAATTAGGTATTTAAAGGGATTTTTAAAAAAAAATCATACGAGATATAATCCAAATGTTGAAAACCACAAATATAACAAATAAATAAACTTTAATTACAATCACAATCACAATAAATATATACAGATACATATATAAGTATTTTATGTATGTATGACTATAATATACTACTAGTAATAACTAGAGTAGTTCCGTATGAGAAACAAATTAACAATCAAACACATTTCATGAGATATATATATATATATATATAGGGGTGGGTTATTTATAATACAAGCATTTAAAAAAGTACATGTCTAAGTTAACTTACACATGCTTGTTCCTTCCATCTCCGACCACCACCACCACCACCATAATCATCTCCGACCACCACCATGATTCTTCGGCGACGGCGACCATCTCCGGCGAGACTTACACATGTGTAACTACAACTTACACATGTGTAAGTTAACTTTCCGGCGAGAATCAGGTTCGTTTTCGGGTGGATACGGTACGGGCCAGAGGCCAGAGGCCCTCATCCGTTCTAAGTTGACCGTCAAGGGACGCATATGGGAATCATATGGATTTGATGGGCGGCGATCCAAGAGATGGTGACGGTTTGATACGGTACGGGCGAAAGCCCTTGATGCCGGCACCGTGGTTGGGGTGGTCGGAGATGATGGTGGCTGGTGGTGATTGTCTCGCGAAGGAAAAAACCAGGAAATTTTAGACCCTAAAATGCTAGAAAAAAAGTTGTACTTACACATGTGTAAGTTAGTTACACATGTGTAACTCTCGCCGGAGATGGTCGCCGTCGCCGGAGGATCATGGTGGTGGTCGGAGATGATCATGGTGGTGGTGGCGGTGGTCGGAGATGGAAAGAAGAAGGAAGAAAAAGGAGGAAATACCTTGTACTTTTTGTAACTCTTGTACTAAAAATAACTTTCCTCTATATATATATATATGTATATGGTAACACTCTGGTGAGAACGGTGATAACACTTAAAAATATCATTTTGATGTATTAAAAATCCATATAACTAACATAGTGCATAACTAATTATCATTATTTAAGTGTTTAACAAGACATTGATCCGTCAAAATCAAAAAAATCACGTTTTTTTTTTTTGATGCATCATTTTGAAGAATATGCATCCAAGATGGATGAAAAAAAAAAAACATGATTTTCTTTCTTGATTTTGACAGGCCAATGTGTTGTTATACACATAAATGATAATTAGTCTAACACCATGTTAGTTTTATGGACTTTTAATGCATCAAAATGATGTTTTTTTAAGTGTTGTCACCGTTGTTATTTTAAGAATGTTCTTAGAACACATATTAAAAAATGAAATATATAAATTTGATTGATTATATATATAGATAGATAGATATATAAATAAATGTAAAAACTTACTTAGGGGCGGAGGAACCAATGGTAGAAGCCATGGTGAATTTATGATGAGATCTTAGATGATTCGCTGGTTTCTGAAACGAAAATGATCGGTACTTCACCGATGGCATCGTCGTCACCGGAGGATTGAATCGTATCGCCATTTCTTTATGATTTCTTATTTTGATTTTGATTTTGAGATCAGTTGTGTGTGTGTGTGTGTGTTTTTGAGTGTCCGTGCTTTTTGTAATTTGTGCTTACTGTGCTTTCACACTCAACTAATGTTTATTTATTTATTGACAAACTATTTTATATATACGAGCATTATTTTATGTAGTACTAACTTAGACCACATAGTTATTTTAGGACAACATTTGTGGAATTTTATGTACCAAATTAATTTTGTTTTTTTTACAATGATTAAATCTATGAAGTTTTTTGACTCATGCGTTCTGATGGGCATTTTTATTTTGGAACTCATTTTATTTACTTTAAGTCCGATTAAAACAATATAGTTTATATTGAACGATGTTGTTCATGGGTCGAAGGTGTTTTACAATAATTAATTTTACTTCAGACTTTTGTTTAATTCAAAGCATTGGATTAGTGTTAAACACTTTAGCTTTTGAAGAAATAGGTCATGGGTTCAATCATCATCCCATATAAAGGTTGGATGATCCTTTCTACTATTTAGGTGAAAAATGAAAACAACATTCCTACTTATAACCCGTAAAAAATGGCATTGAGCAAAATCTTTCTTTCCTTACTTTTGTCTAATTCAATACCGAAACGGCTGAAAAACAAGTAAGAGCGGTGGGCAACAAAGCAACAAGCCAAACACGCCAATAGGCTATGAAAATGACACAACATATTCCACTTGGTTATTCCTCTTTATTTGCCAACTCACCCTTTCTACTCTCTTTCTCTGTTATCACGACATTTGCCTATTAATGTTGGATTATATATATTCATGACACTTGTAATTGATGCTTACGTGGTTACTACTTCAAGACCAAACTCGGAAGTTTGTAACATTTGTGAGTTGTGAGAACACTCCCAACTCCCAAGAGTGATTTATTAGACTGTTACTAATACTATCTCAGCATTTCTAAATTGACACACATTAGCAAATAGTAGCAATAACACGTTACTTCTTTTATCACATTATTTTACATACATACATGCAATGTAAAGGTTCAATTGAAAATCAAACATAGATAATATTAAGTATAATCTGTTCATATGTGAACGAATTTGCTCACATGTAGCTATCACATATTGAACATGAAGTTATAATATAGTGGTTATCATAGTTCTTACAATTAAAATAGTTCTCACATGAAGTCATGAACTATATATATATATATATACACAAAGAAGATTGATTCCTAAAAACAACTAACGAGCACAAGTGAAGAGGCGGTGTGAAACAAAATGCTAACTATGGATGGCAAAGAAACCTGTACCCGATGGGGAAATCCAAAACCCAACATTTTTGGGCCAAGTTCGGGCCCGAGTAAGTGGGTCTAGGGTCGGGTATCGGGATGATTTTAAATTTTTTTTGCGGATTCGGGTCCGGGGATGTTTTTAGATGAAAACTCACATACCCGAAACCCGTCACAAACCCATATACCCGACCCGTATATAATAATAAAAATCAAATAATGATAATGATAATAAAAATGATGCTAATAATAACAACAGAAGGCTCCTTTTTATATTTTAGTGCTTCAAATCATATATTCTAAAATACAGTAATATATTGGTAGCAAATTTCAGTATGGTTGTATGCCTCTACAAATCTATACTCTCTATATAAACAAACTACCCCCTCCCCATTTCAACCATCTACTTTTAAATTATCAAATATACCCTCTACATTTAAACTACCACCACACAATGCATCATGCAAGTACCGAAATTACCGTTAAAAAAAGGTGTTATTTATGTATTTTGACTTATTGATACTAATCCATCGTTATAAATTTTAGTACGCATCTGCCTTACTTTTAGATAAACAATTGTTATGATGATAGCTTCATATAGATTATTGTTTAAAACATTTGCGTTAATGAATTTAATAACCCATCAACATATAAACCCCTCCCCGCAAACAACGGCGGTTTACATCTTCAGCCGGACTAAAAAACACATGAGTTGAATAGCACATTTATGTAATAACATAGTATCACCACTTAATCACCATTTTTTTCTTCAGGTTTTGCCGCATCACGCGGGTACCACTCTAGTAAGTATACAAAGACACTAATGGTGTTAAGTTAAGATGTTATTTTAATAGAAGCTATCAAGTTATTGGATTGCTTTATGGCTGGTCGTTGTACACTGGTATTAAGGTCAAGTTTGAATACTTACTTTTTAATTTTATCATTTACAACATAATAATAATAATAATAATAATAACGGATCTCCGTTTACTTGTGAGGAAACTCGTTACCCGACGGTTAGTAAATAAACGGGGACTCGTCAGGTCCGGGTCCGGATTTGGGATGAGGATTTTTAATTGGGTCCGGGTTTGGGATTTGCAAAACCCGGACCATACCCGGCCCATTGCCAACCCTAAGGCTAAGCGTTGGAAGAGATTAAGCTCATCTGTTGACATCTTTAAATTATTTTAAAAAACTCAAACAATGTCATTTTTCATAAGAACTTTTGTTTGTAAACCTAATATTCCTCTATTTAAACGGTACACAATTAGTCGTTACAACTTTCAACACGGACTAATCACAATGACATAATAGCTTTATCTAGGGTAAAAGCCATCCAAGTTAAACAAAAAACAGAACGAACACCCAACCATGGCAATAATAATATTTGATATCATTTTCTTATAATCATGCTGCATTAGACTGAACAAAAGGTGTGCAACTACAAGTCTACAACATGTGACACCGTCAAAAGAAGGACAAAGGACAACACTCTGGAACTACGGCTAATAAAATTTAAGTAGCGGAAACCTGAGCTAAAAACATACATGATAATGATTTTCAAGAGTGGCAGATAGAGATCTACTCATCAATACTTCCTGGGTGGTTGTTGAGTCGGCGGTAATACAAAACACTTCTTCAAGAGAACTCTTTGTCTAGAGAACTTGTCATCAGGTGAAAAACGAGCTGCAGATGAAACAAAAAGTTAGCATTACATAAGGGGTGTTTGGATATACACTTAACCAGATGAAATATAAGCATATAAAAGTTAAATGAGGTATAATTTTATTGACATTGTGAGATTTTGATGATCCACTGTCCGAGCGTTTGAAACACCTTAAAGTTAGATTGATTCATACAATTACAGAATCAACTAATGTTAGCATGGATCTTGTAACTTTAACTTAGATTTATTGATTTTTTGAAGTCTATCTTATTTAACATGAACAGAACATACCCGGATGAGCAGATTGTGTGGCCAACCCAAGTGGTGATTCTTTCTGCAAATCAAAGGGAGAGCATGGTAAATACTTATGAGTAAACATCGATTTGGTTATGTACTAACAATCCAGTAAACAGAATACGTTAACTTAGTATTCCAGGGTAGAGATACTGTGGAAGTGTAGATCTTAATAGCCAAATGTAATGTTTATACTTTATAACATGTCCAGATTACACCAAATCATGAGTACAAAGTAAACACAAGAGGAATGAAGTAAAAGAAAGAAAAAAAAATAGAAGTATATTATGATACAACCACTTCATAATCATATCTCTACTGGTTCAAGTTTCTGGGCACTTAAATGTCTTAGAGGGTGTTTGGGAATACGTTTTGAATTGATTATCTGATTATTACGTTCGTAAAACGCAGATAATCTGAAAAAGTGTTTGTGTAAAAAAGTGATTATCTGCTATGAAAACGTAGTTTTAAAGAAGCATGTACGTACATGTTTTTTCAAAACGCATAATTTATTTTGAAAACGCAAAATCTGCTTTGCAATCACAATAACAAACACCCCCTTACACACAAAAAGTACTGACCACCGCAACCAAACAACACCCCCATCAGTAACCACCACCATTAAGAATCAGACACAAAAAGTAAAACATAAACCAAACAAATTGTAGAAATGCAAGTATGCAACTAAGCCGATAGCAATGAACTACATTGGAAAGAGTATTTAAGCAAAAGCAAGGCCATTTAAGTTGGCTTGATGGTGGAAGCGTGTATCGTCATAAGTATGCAGTACGACATGGAGATGGAGTGTGGACAAACGGATATATTTACCTCTTTATATATAGAGGCATATATTACTATGCCATCCCCTTAGGTACATACATACATGTGATAATACACCCTGCACCCACCCTAATTACAAGACATATGTTGTTTTTCATTTCAATTTTTCGAGTAATAGGCTTCGATGATAGCTTGGTAGTTGCAAAATGTTTTCGACAAACGATTTAGTTGCATAAAGGCAATTGACCGGTGGTATTCAAGTTATAGTTTATGGTAATCCTTAAAAAAAAATAACATGTGTTTTACAATTGCATTTTTGAACATATATATAGACTTTAAACACGTTATCTATCTATAATCTATAATCTATATCTATAATACATAATAAAGCATCTAACTCCTTTTTAATCTCAATTAAAGAGTTGAAGTACCTAAAATACCACTCTCCTTTATTCATTAATTTAACCTAATATACCTATAATACCTTTAATTAGATAATTTACAACATAAATCCTTAAATCCTTAAAATAACTACACTGCCTCGATTACTTTTACATTCACCACCATTGCCGCACCCACCACCCATCACCGCCGTCACTCATCACCACCGCCGTCACCCATCACCACCGCCGCCACCTCGCTATTACCTCCATCGCCACCACATTACGCGGGTATATGACTCGTATCTTATAAATACAACTCAAGACTCAGCCAGTCAAAATGACTAACCAAATTTACAATCTTGAATGACTATACACATATCTATCGAAAGTCGAAAGACAACGTGTAAACTTTGTCACCATTATCATTTATGTAAAACTGGAGATACATTTTTTTATCCGTACAAACTATTCAAACCAAAAAACAAAATCTAAAAGTTAATAATAATATATAAAACAATAATAAACCAACAATTATACTATAAATGTCATATTAGCTGAATAACAAAAAAAATAAAATAAATTAATATACTTTTTTTATAAAAGTGGCCGGAAAATTTATTGGGTTCCTTTGTTGGCTGCAAGTAGAGTTTTTTCTCTTTGGGTTTTAGGGGTTTCTGTATCTCATATTCTATTGATATGTTTAAAGAAGTGTAAATACCTTATACTTTAGATTGTTAACAGTTTGTGCCCTTCTTCTTTATGGTTAGAACATAACGCCCCCAAAGCTTTGCTTTTTCTAAGAAATATTTTTAAGTTTATATTTACGGGGATAACAGTAACAAGTATTCTGCTAGAAACATCATATTTTTATGATTTTGTAGGGGGGGGGGAGATTTTGTATTTATACATGTGATTTTCATGGGGGAGTTTGTGAGGGGAAAACATGTTTCTTCCCCGCTGTTGTTAGCATATTGGTTTTTCCCTATATTTATATATGGTTTGGTATCTAGTTACATATCTACAATCTAGATACTAAAGGCCTTAAAAAACCTTTTCGCCGAAATTGTTCTTGGACGTTTTCCGTCACCATTGATATCATTTTTGGATCAGCTTTATGTCGTTACGATAAATTGTGTGTTATTAAATTGTAAGTTGTGATAAACTTTAATAATGTTTAATTTAATAAACTTCAACATGTTTGCAATATGGCTGATATTCACATCTTTGGTAAGAAAGTTTTTGCAAAATCATATTCGTTTTTTTTTCCGCCGTTTTAAATCCAAACCCAATTATATTCAAGTCGTTAATTGAGTTACATACACAAAATCATGGACTTGTAGCTTTAGCACTATATACCAACAGAAATGATTAATAAATTGTTTGAATACGTATTTCTCATATACCACTCTTTGGTTGACTTGGAGTTACTCAAATCTTTAATCGAGTCAGATAAACATTTAAAATCTACAGGGTCTTGGTCTTAGTCTTGGTCTTGCCGTCTTGGTCTAGAATGAGTTGGGCTTCTTATATGAGATACAATATTAATTGGTCTTGGGTAAAAGAATAAAGAATATCGCGTCGGGTTAACTTAGTTAGTAGGGCCTCTTGTCTCTTGGATAAAAGTTCAAGATCCAACCCTAACATAAGATATTTAAGAATAGAGTAGAATTGTCATTCCAAAAGAAAAAAGAATATGATTGTAGTAATTAGTGTCAAAACATTTGCATACTACATGCTACGAGTATGAATGAGATGATTTGGAATTCGGATTGAAGTTTGGCTTCACAAAAGAAGCAATACTAGACAACATTCTTGGTAAGACCGTGTGAAAATATTGGTGTAGTTATCTATCAACAAAATATATCTGTGTATAAACTGTATTTAACAAAGTGTGGTAATATTGGTAAAAGGATTCTTAAAAAAGAAAAGGTAATGGAGGGAACCATAGCCCCGGTACCACAATGGATACCATCGACTAACCTCGTATGAATCATATGATGCCGGTACAATAGTTCCATCCTAATCCCCACATGATATACTTAGCTAAATACAATTATTAATTTAGTTGCATGACAAATACAATTTATAAGTTGTATAATCAATATAAAAGCTAATCAATATATAAGTTTATCATCGGACAATTTGTGAAAATTCTCGGTTCTTATATATATGTTCCTAAGTTGTATATTGCTTATAGGTCAAATTACTTAAGCGACAATATATATATATATATATATCTGTTCTTCTTAACTTAAGAGACTTTGATATATATGCTTAAATTTTCATTGTTACTACTTACTAGCTAGCAATATATAAAAACAGTATCATCATTTCACTTCACTTTATAATATTTATACTTAAAAACTTTACTTTTCATATATAATACGTACGTGCGTAGATCATATATATCATCAAAACTTCGTTTTGGCAAGACCCTAAATGCCGTAGCTAAAAAGTAAAACTTTTGGTCGTCAAACCATTACGCGTAAATAGAATATTCAAACCCAAAACCTTACGCTTTATGCTCTAACTAGGTTAAAAATGATGACAAATTAAATCAAACGAATCGGTCTACTTTCAAGAATTGATTTGTTAATATTAACATAATATCGAATAAATAACATCATAATCAAAAGCAATTGATATAAAAAGTATTATAAATCACTACCAAAACCAACGTGGAGTGTTTGTCCATTTGTAACTTAACTTGATGTATATGTCCTAACTCTAAACTATGCCGGCCATGGCTGCTCTTTACTTACTTACATCCCTTATTAAACTAATCTAGCTTTAAATAGTCACCATATATTCTTATAAGATTTCATATATATACACATAGATATAGATTCTTCATTTGGCCTGCAATTCCCATTATATCTATTGGGAATTAAACCATTTATGCATTTTTTCTTTCTTAATCACTCATCTTTCTAGCATAAGATATTTTTACATATTGATCACCACAGACAAAATGAGAGCAGGTTTTGATGTGGTTCAAGGTGATCTTGAGTTGATCCAACCCCATGAACAATGGGACTACAGCAACACTCATGGTCCTTATGTCACAAGTACTAATATAAATTCTAGCTCGGTAAATGGTTTTAGTGATTATAGTTCAAAGCCGCATGTGAACTTAGAGCGACCGAATGAGCTATCTGAATGGGTTGAGCAAGTCACTAAAACACTCATCGAAGACATGCCAGAATCCAACCCCGAAGAGAGCTTCCAGACGGATGCTGACGTGCCAACTACTTATGGTAGTAGTGTTTCCCCTCAAATGTGTGAAACAAGACCACGAAAGATGGCAAGGATGAATAATTGGTCGGAGGAGGTTCAAGTTGGTGATCAGCAAGGTAATCAAGGGTTGAGTTTGATAGCGCTTTTGTTTGAGTGCGCTGTTGCTATTTCGGTTGATAATTTAGGCGAGGCTCATAGGATGGTTCTAGAGTTAACCCAAATGGCTTCCCCTTATGCACCATCTTGTGGGGAGAGGGTTGTTGCTTATTTTGCAAAGGCCATGGCTAGTAGGATTGTAAACTCATGGCTAGGCTTTTGCTCACCTTTGACTAACCATAAGCTAATTCATGGTGCTTTTCAAGTCTTCAATAATATCTCTCCGTTTGTCAAGTTTGCTCATTTCACTTCTAACCAAGCCATTTTGGAGGCCTTTCAACGTCGAGAAAGAGTTCACATAGTGGACCTTGATATTATGCAGGGTTTGCAGTGGCCTGCATTATTCCATATTCTTGCCACACGAATGGAAGGCCCGCCACATGTCAGAATGACTGGAATGGGCGCTTCCATGGAACTCCTACTGGAGACCGGAAAACAACTCTCAAACTTTGCCAAACGTCTCGGGATGTCATTTGAGTTTCATCCCGTGGCAAAGAAATTTGGAGACATAACTGATCTCTCCATGCTACAAATTCGAAGAGGAGACGCGCTAGCAATACATTGGCTTCAACATTCACTTTATGACGCCACAGGAACCGATTGGAAGACCATGAGACTCCTTCAAGAGCTTAACCCTCGAATCATCACCTTAGTTGAACAAGATATATCTCATGGAGGCTCATTCCTAGACCGATTTGTTGGTTCTCTTCATTACTACTCCGCTATATTTGATTCTCTTGGGGCGTTCCTCCCTAGCGAAGACACAAGCCGTCATCGTGTAGAGCACTCGTTGATCCATAGAGAGATCAACAACGTTCTCGCGGTTGGTGGACCGGGAAGGAGTGGGGATGATAAATTTAGGGTATGGAGAAGTGAATTAGGAAGAAACGGGTTCTTGCAAGTGCCAATGAGTGGGAATTCATTAGCACAAGCTCAGTTGATTCTTAATATGTTTCCACCAACACATGGTTATAGTTTGGTTCAAGTAGATGGGACACTTAGATTAGGATGGAAAGAGACTGCTTTGTATACTGCTTCTGCTTGGACTTGTCATGTTTCAAGATAGGATGTTAATTAGTTTAACTATATGTTGAATATCACTTGATTTAACGTTTGATTTGTTGTGTAGTTTGATAATTTACTTTACTAAATAGTAGTATCACTTTTTATCGTTGGATTGTGACATGACAAATACGTATTTTTAGTGAATGCATGGGGTTTGTTAACTTATTATTCATACACAACTTATATATGTTGTATATAATATATTAAATAGTTATAATTGTTGTGTATATAAAATATCCAACACACTTTTATATATATATTAGAACGATAACTGTGTAATGCAGGGGTGTAATGGCTGCGGTAGTGGTGGATAACGGGTGGTGGTGGTGGAGCCGGTGATAGTGATGGCAGTGACACGCGGCGGCGATGATTGGTGGTGGTGGCAATGACGGCTAATAGTGTAAATTGTTTATGTGATTTGGTTTTGATGAATTGTTAGAAACTTTAAATTTAATGTAGAAAGTTTAAACTTAAAATTCCACCACCTAAGTTTACTAGTACGTATATAAGCTATTCAATATTGCCATTGTACAAATCACATGAATAAACTATTTGACGCAACAAATTCTTTTATTCTGAATTGACTTCACCTCAACACTGTTAATTAGCATGTTGGTTGCTTCAACAAAAAAGTTTAAACTTAAATATGTTGTCGGTGCCAAACCGCCGTCGTACCATCGGAGGTTGCGCAGCTAAGCGACTATAAGAGGATTTATTATTACCTCTTGAATCTGTGGGTAGGTGTGGTGTTTATGGTTGTTGTCGGTGGTGTTTGGTGCCCCTTTTTTTTATTGCTATATAGATGTGGTTTTAAATGTTGTTGGCGCCGGTGTTATTGATCTAGATAACCTTTGTTTGACGGATCTCCGTCGCCGCCGCAGCGGTGGTTGTTACCTGTGGTGGGTGTTCCGGGTGGTGAAAGGAAACACACCGCTGCTCCCGTTAATTGTAACCGGCGGTTGTTGATCGGTGATTGTCAACTGCGATGGAAGCAAACGATAGTGGTTACAACAACTACTGATGTTGGTTGTTCTAGTGATTGTTAACTTTGATTGAAGGAGACCGGCGGTGGTTACCGGCGATGGTTACCGGCGGACAACGGTGGTTAACGAAGATTTGGTGTTTTACATTTATCTGTATTGATATGCATATGTATATGGGTATGCTATATAAGTTGTACTTGCCGCTTTCAAAGTGTAAATAAGCAATGTTAAAAGTGTGTTGTAATTTATGCATATGTGTTTGTACCATTAACCAACCAAGCCAGTTAGGGTAACTAAGCCGACACTGTAGCTAACCGAACCGCTACTGTTGCAGTCCAAATTCGGATTGTTATATATATAATTAAATCAAACTTTTAAAAAATTATTTTAAAAATTAAAAAAGAAAAACACATATTCACATTAATGAAGCCCTTAAATGATAGGAAGACCATCAATTCTCATCATGATGATGTTTTTCACCCCAACCATTGTTAATTTCATTGGAAATGGTCTAACAAAGTTGCAATTTTGTTACAATTACATCTTACATTATTATCTCATGATATAGGTTATATTTCATACCTTCTTGACCTCCACATGTCCCTAAAGTTTAAACGTATTTTAAAAGTTATTTGTTTAGTTTGATAAAATAATTTTTGGATTGATCAGAAGATCTTTTCAATCGGCCAGAATCCTTTACTTAATTCCCTAAAGTTTAAAAGTGTTTTAGAAGTAATCTTTTTCGTCTCATGATAGTCTTTGTAAAAGAAAAAAAATGGTATTCAAATAATCGAAAATAATCGATTGAGTCCAGTAAAACTATTTTTTTAAATAATATTCTATTGGTTTCATGTACTTGGATACTTAAGCATTGTCATAGTTCTAGTAAGCCGTGGTCTTTATAGAAGTCTAGCCTGATTTTTGTGTATCTAAGATTTTCGGCATGTACCTGACTTTTAATATATTAATAAAAACTTGTTAAAAAAAAGAGGAATTTTTCTATGTTTATATACTTGTGAAAACTAATAGTTTGGCATGGTTATTATTTTATTAATTTTTAAAATTGGGACACACAAAAAGTTAGAATAAGACCGTTTGGATGAAGTCCAAATGTTCGACTAACAACTCCAACCATATTCTAGCTTTCAATTATCTACCTTTCTTTTCATAGAAAGTGATATTCTATACGAACAAACATATCGAATGTTATCGAGTAGATAAATATCAAGTTAAAAGTGTATATAGCCAATACTGTGATATATAAATTTACAACTTGTGGTTTTATCGGATGAACATTAAGATATTAAAACATGCATGTTACACACTTAACATATAAACTAAACATTTTAGGCTTAAAAGATTCACATTCTATGGAAGTACTTCCAATTGGAATCTAACCAAACTAAAACCAAGAATTAAAAATAATGACACAAAAGTTGAAATAATATGAAATACGAGTACTTAGTAAGCAAATAATAACAAGACGGGTCAGACGCTTAGTTGACAAGGTCCGAGCTTGATTCATTTTGTAACGTGTTTTAATGTTAGTAAAATTCAAAGAAAAATAAATATAAGAGACATCAATATGTCGTACTAAATATGAGTGTGTGGTACTGAACGCACTTTAATAGAAGCTTCGATACAACTATCAAATATATAGATTTATTAGTTTATTACATTTATTATCCATTGATGATTGATTCCGTTGAAAATAGCTCCATAGTCATTATGCTTTAAACCTTTAACCTTAATCATAATGCACAACACGATGTAAGGTGTGTTAAAATGATGATTATATCAAAATAGATGATTAAAACATTACTTGTATTGACCATTAACAAGTATGAAGTATCTCAAAAACTTTTGTATTGGAAGTAAAATAAATAAATAAAAATTACCTGAAGCATGGAGACAGAAAGGTAAAAAAAAGAAAAAAGAGAGAGAGAAAAGTGAAAAAAGACAGAAAAAAAGCAAAGCAAAATATTGACGCCTGCTTTTCTTTTCTTTCTTCTTCATCAACAACAACAACATCTTCCTCTCCTCACCTTTCCTTTTTTTCACCTCTCTCTCTCCCCCAATTCTTCTTCTTTTTCACGTTTCTTCAATTCCTCTTTATTACACACACACATATACATATATATACATACACCCCAATTTTCATTATATATCTACATATTAAAAGAAAATACTCTTTCTTTCACATCACATCAAATCCTATTATTTTTTCTCATAAAAATCTTGTCTTTTTTCTATTGCAACAACACCCACATAAAAAAGACAATTAATTTATGTATTTCTTGATCATTAAGGGCTAATTATGGGCTTAACTTTTAGTGGGTGTTGAAGAATTATGTAGCTTTTGTTATCAAAATCAAGATTAGGGCTTTTTTTGTATCTGGGATTTTGGAGAATCTTGAAATTTTGATGCATGGGATGATATATTTTGATTTTTGGATTAAATTATGAAATGGGGTTAAAGAATTTTTAGACCCTAAATTGAGGTGTAAATAAATTGAGGTAATTTATATATATATATAGATCTGAATTTTGGGCTTTGAAGAAATATAATCATGGATCATATTGTTGGTGGAAAGTTTAAGCTTGGAAGGAAAATTGGAAGTGGATCTTTTGGTGAACTTTATTTAGGTATCTTTTTTATTTTTGTTTGGATTTTGCTCACAATGGTTGATCATAATTAATGAAATTAACTCTAAATGTAATATATTGTGTATATATATAATTCAATTATATTTTGTATATATATATATGAATGATATTGTGTACTTTTTGTATGTTGATGAGATTTTTGGTATATTGTAGGTGTTAATATTCAAAGTGGAGAAGAAGTAGCTATTAAACTGGTATTATTGACTTCTATTCTTGCTACTGGTTTTTGGTGTTTTTCCCATTTGTAAATCTTGTCTTTTGTTGCAAATAAAGGAAATTATGTATTTTGCAACAGTGTAAAAAGAATTCACTATAATTTGCAAAAAATGTGCAAATTTGGACTTAAAGTGTGAAGTACCATTGCATTTATGATATTACTGTTTTGCCAAAATTGCTCAATCTTGCATGCATTTGTGTTAGTTTATAATGTAATGTATATGCAATGAAAACTAGGTACACTGATTAAGAAAGTGAGTAATGATTGAATGATGTTTTCATCTTAAAGGTAAATATTATATGAGTTTAAATTAGAAATAATTAAAAATAATATATAAGATAATAATGGTACATTTCTTATGGTTTGTGCTAATAATGCATCTATTTGTACTATGACTTTTTTTCTTTTTTTTTTTATCTATCATTGTATATGTATATATATGACCGATCACGGTGTTGATAAGTCAGTCATGGCTAGTTTATATCATGATACTTGTTAAGATTAACTGTCACGTATGGAGTAATAACTGTTGATGTGATACGTTCATCTGTAGTTTTGCGATTCACTTCAATGTCTGGATATCTTGATGTACAAATAACTTAAGCGGTTTTCTTTGCAGGAACCCGTCAAGACGAGGCATCCTCAACTTCATTATGAATCAAAAATATACAGGCTACTCCAAGGAGGAAGTGAGTTTATCTTTTTCTGTTTATGGATTTTTACATTTATTTGATTAATGAGTATCTCATCAGCTTCTCCAAAGCTAGATTATAACCCTAACAAAAAAAAAAAAAATTTAATCGGAATCATATTTACTCAGTCAAACACTCAAAATTGATTATTAAGTAATCGTGGCACAAACAGGCAGTTCGGGAAGGTTTGACATGGGTTAAACTGGTTTGGATCAGATGTGTCTGGTTGGTCCTGAATTCTTTTTTAGTTTAATTTTTCTACTTTAAGAATTTCTTTAATATCGATTTTGCCCATTTGGTCGTTAGAGATATAACATAACCTTAATGAACCCATTAATAAGTAATCGACTAATTGGTTAAAATGTCACCTCTTGTGATCTCTCAATGACGCAATAATCAATATATACGCACAACCAAACGCCCCCTATGTACCTTGCTGGTATGGTTGTATATATATGATATGACTGTTCTTACAAGTGTTAAATAATTAATCGTATCATTTTTTTGTCTTGTCAATGAAGCGGGAATACCAAACCTCAAGTGGTTTGGCGTCGAGGGCGAATACAATATTATGGTTATTGATCTTCTTGGACCAAGCCTAGAAGACCTCTTTAACTATTGCAATAGAAAGTTCTCCTTGAAAACGGTCCTAATGCTTGCAGATCAGTTAGTAAGTATTCATGGTTACACTTCTTTAAAATGCTAATGCCTTAAGTTTATAAATTATTTATCATACATGTTTACAATGTCACAGATAAATAGAGTGGAGTACATGCATGCAAGGGGTTTTCTACATCGGGACTTAAAGCCTGACAATTTTCTTATGGGACTCGGTCGCAAAGCTAATCAGGTAATTTTTGAACTTTTAGTGTTGTCCTAGCTTTGTTCAGCTTCTTTAACTCTCTTAATTATGGTGTTTGGCTTTGTCTTCAATTTGGTTCTTAGTGCTAGCTAATAGTATTTTATCTTCTTCATATGATAGGTCTACGCCATTGACTTTGGGCTTGCAAAAAAATATAGGGATCTTCAAACTCATAAACACATACCGTACAGGTAACGTCTCTGTCTTCAAGGTTCTTTATTTCATGTGGTGCTTTTTTGACCTTAAAGATTGCAATCTTTGACCCAGTACATAGTCTAGAGGTGACAAAATGGGCAGGTCTGAAGTAACCCGTCAAGATGGGTAAATATTAATAGGCTTAATTTGGGCATGTTGGAGTTGACCCATCTACACCTTTTGTTCATTTCAATTTTGTACATATTTAATATATAAAATATGGTTACAAAAGCCATTTTTTTGGTTCTAAACATTTGAATACAGTTAGTTAGATTTTAGGTTTTAATGTATTGTCAATGGGTCAAATGAGAAAATTTGAGAATTTAGTTCAAAAAGAAATGGGCTGGACAGTCTAAAAGTCACCCAACCTGTAGTTAAATGTTTACAGTATCTGAAATTGTTGTAGTAAAATAGTATGGCTTTTTATTTGGTAACAGTTTTATAACCATACATTATGAAGTGATTAAAAGCAGGACAACTATTGTCTGGTCAAACCAACCAGACCAAACCTGTTTCTTGTTTGACTTATGTGATATGTGTAATTCAAATTCGAGTGCTTTTTTAATGAGTTAATTTTGTTCACGTCATAACATTGATCAACTGATTCATGCTTTATGTGTTCACTTCTTAAAGTAATCTCTGTTTGCACTCGTTAGAGACTATTGTCAGTTTCTCAATGAACACGAGCTTATTTTAAATTTTTGTCAGGGAAAACAAGAATCTCACAGGCACTGCTCGGTATGCTAGCGTTAACACGCACCTTGGAGTCGGTAAGCGGTTCATCTCTTACTTCTAAGTATCATAATGAAAAGCCAGTTTTTTTAAGCTTTGATATCTTGTAAAAATTCAATCCTATTGTGAACATGCAGAACAAAGTAGGCGGGATGATCTAGAATCTCTTGGTTATGTTCTTATGTATTTTATAAGAGGAAGGTGAGTTGATGACATGCTGTTTTTTTGTCAGCAATTTATTTTTATCTTACACGCTATCTAATTCCATGCTTGCTTTTGTGATAGCCTTCCTTGGCAGGGACTGAAAGCGGGAAACAAGAAGCAGAAATATGACAGGATTAGTGAAAAGAAAATGTTGACTCCAATAGAGGTATCGTGAATATGTTTCATCCATAAATATTACCTTTTGAAGTTATCTAATAATTTATCTGATTATTACAAATTGTAGTCACAATAACCAGCATTTGATGTCTGGATAAACAGATCCCGCTTGTGAGTTAGGGATTAAACAGTCGGTTCAATCCTGGCCTCATCAAAACTAATTATAAAATGGCAAACTGGAAATAGTTAGTTACCTCTTTAACTTAATAAGAGACTTTTAATCTTAGCTCATAATACTTCTTCTTTGCCAAAAATCCAGAATGTCCTTTCTGGTCATTTTCATGATTTGTTGAATAGGCATTTTTCCCCCACAATTGCACTTCTAAACACAATCTTCTAAACGCAATTGCATTTTCATGATTTGGTGTATCATTTGTGTTTATGATTAATGTGCCACTAAAAAAGCATTTGAAATTTCTCTTTTGTTCTAAACTTAACTACATTTTTCACAGGTACTTTGTAAATCATATCCATCGGAGTTCATATCGTACTTTCACTATTGTCGATCATTGAGATTTGAAGATAAACCAGACTATTCGTACTTGAAGAGGCTTTTTCGAGATTTATTTATTCGTGAAGGTGCTCCCTTCAAATACTTTTAAATTTGGAGTCATTTCACCGTCATTAATCATTTTATTTACACTCTGTTTATGCTGCAGGCTATCAATTTGACTATGTATTTGATTGGACTGTATTGAAGTATCCTCAGATAGGTTCCAGCTCCAGAGGACGGGTCGGGCCCAATTTTGTATATTTTGTATGCATGTATGTCGGCTTTGCAAAGCATGTATTCACCCCTTCTGTTTGTTTTTGCAGCATCTTAGTGGTAGTGCAGGGTTAAATGCAGGAACATCGGCCGAAAAGCAAGGAAGAACCTCGGGTATTGCTTATAGCCATCTTGAGACTTGTTGGAGTGTACATATGCATATTCATATATGAACCGCTCTTTGCTCTTGTACAGCTGGACAAGATTCCCGTGCATTAGAAGGATTCCCGAGAAGAAATCCAGCTACAGCTGGGCGTTATGAACATTCAAGACACAGGACTTCTGAAGACGTGCCTTCATCAAGGGATGTGGTAAGTGGCAAAATGGGGGATTCAGGCGGGTTGGGTAATGTGTCAAAACAGGCAATTTAGGTATGCTTTCAAATATTTGATAATTTGAATTTGGGTTAATCTGAATTACTTGTTAGCTAAATCTGAAGTTACATATAACAAGCTAGTTTCTTATGGCTAATATAAGTAATATGCTATTAAGATTTTATGTTATTGGCTTATTTTGGGCGACTTTCTAGCATATGACCTGTTTCTTTTATAAGCTCCCTATTGTATTTTACCAGCCAACTGTTAGAGGTAGAGCACAACTAAAGTTGACCTATTCACTAAAATTGGGTCGAAATTGCAACTTCTTGTTATATATTATTTTTCAATTTATATGTTTGCACATCTACTTGTGTTGTCTTACTGCGATAATTATGTTCACAGCAAGCCGATTCTGAAAAAGTTCGATCATCTCGAAATGGGAGCTCTTCGAAGTTTCCTGGTCATTTGGGAACCAGACCAAGCTCGTCTGGTGAACGTACTGAAGGCCCCTCAAGCCGGATTGTCTCAAGCATTGGGGGTCGCACATCTACTACTCAAAGAGCACAACTTGGCCACGAGACCAAACCATCGGGATTTCCTCGTGCCACAAAGGTTGGTCGAGAAGATCCGCTCCGGAGCTTTGAGTTTCTCCAAATCAGGAAGTAAAGGTAAAAAGAAAATTAAAGGTATTTTTGTCAAAATGGGTAACTTCTGCCCTTCTGGTCTTCGTTTCTATATTTCAGAGATTTGGGTCAGTTGTGACTCGAGCACTCATTATCGTTATAAACACTATTGTACGGTTATATTTGAATACTACGGTGGTTATTTACTCGATTTTGCGTGTTTGAGTGATGTTTTGTTGATTCTTGAGAGGGTCATTTCATGTTGTTTGTTGCGTATTTTTTTGCTTGAAAATAAACTAACGATATGTGTATTTTGTACCAACTTCAGAAAACAACATTTCTGAAACTTGATATTCGACTAGAGATTGACCCTCAAACTGGATCTTGGGTACCTGGTAAGCCTATTTCAACACCCGAGTGTTCAACATGAAAGTTTACTCGATTAGTTGGCTGATCTAAACAAAGTCCATTTATTTTTATTTTTTGGTTTGAGCTCATTTCAATTAGCTTGTGAGCTTGTTGGACCCAGTTATAACCAAGGAACATTCCTAATCTAAACTACATTTCGGTGTTACCTAATCCTGTCATAGCAGGGTTTTGAGGATGGAATGTTGATGGTCGTGGATTTGTGTCAATGATTTTTTACAGTTGGCAATTTGTTTTGGTTTTTGTTGACGGGTTTATACCTAGGAGTGAAGGCAATTTCGGATATCTGATTTTAAGGATAAAATCGGATCGGATTTTCAGATTTTGTTATGGAAAGGATTGTAGTTGGTCAATTTTTTCCATGACTGCGTGAGTATTACGACTTTACGAGTAGTAACCAATGCCTTTTGGGCCATAACTTTTGATAAATATATTGCTCTGTATAGTTTTTAGTTTTGATAACATGAACATGGTAAGGATAAATTAATCAAAATATATGGTATTTTTATCAATTCCTAATGCTTTTCATGTTTCTAAACGTCTCAACTATTAAAAAAAAAAAAAAAAGGGAAGAAGAAACTCATGCAAAGCCTTGTTTGTAGACAAATTAACCCTTGATGTCACGTTTGGTAAGATAGAATTAGAGAACGTTTGGTAAGATGGAATTAGAAATAAAATGTAATAAATTATTCGTTGAGGATGAAAAACATGTTGTTTATTATTATAGTTTTTGAAATAGAATTATAGAACGGTCAACTAACAGAATGCCAAAATGACCCATTGCTTAGTTGGCAAATACAACCGCATGGAGCCCTTAAACGTGTCCCAAGTTACTTCATATGTAGGGAATATATTCAATAACTAGTCTGTCTATAGGTAAGTCTTTCTATTTTTCCATTTGAGCTCTTATATTTTAAAAGATGAAGTTATACAAGATCAATTAAGTTGTTCACTATATATTTTTTTATTTCTATTTTTTAACAATCTATCTTACCTTTACTGTTAAACTACACATATGTATATGATGCAACCTAAGACTTCCAAGTTCCAACCCCACCCAATAACCCACCTCCACATTCATGAAAATTGTCCAATGTCAAAGATCTTAGTAATGTGTCAGTGTGACACCAACCGTATCAACAAATTGTTCATATATTTATTTGAAACCCATTTCTTACGCCATTTAATCCACCCAAACTATAGTAAAACTTCTAACAAACCTTTTTGAAATTGCTCTATGAAAATCTGACTGAATGACCTATTTATTCCAAAAGATGTATAACCCGTTGATCACTAGATATTATATCACATGACCATTATTGATGAGCATGCAATCCGCTCTTCATTATAGTGATTGTATGTTTTTCTCTTGCATTTGACTTCTTTTATACTTCTTGTTTGTTTTATTCAAGTTCAAAATAAAATTTGTTTTTGTACTTGTTTAATTAATTTGAGAGTTTTGCTTTTACATGAAACAAAAGTTTATCTATATTTATATGTCTACATAGATATAATTTACATATATTTTTTTAATACTTTCTATAATAATCATGGAGATTGTTGAGAATCTTTTCATATTTTCTATTTATCTATTCGTACCTTCTTATATTATTACAATTATGATATGATTACTATTAAACCTCATGTGATCTATAATCATTAATACTTGTTGTTGCCTTCGTAGATGGGTAAAACCGGTTTTTTTAGAAACCGTCAACGTGATCAAAACCGGTTTTGACCAAATTGAAACCAGTTTGGAACCGGTTTTGGTCAACCTTTTGACTTTTTTTTTCTAGTTTTTTCTCAAAATTCGAAACTGAACTGATTTGGTAGAGATATGTATGGATTTGTCATTATTTGTTAAGGGTTTATTTTGTACTTAGATGATAGTTAGGGTACAATAATGTAGTTAATTAATTATCTTTTGTATTTAAGCCACTTAATGGCCTCACTTCCATGGTTAATGAAAATTTAATCATTCACCATTTTCTCTAAATTCCTTCATATTTCTCAGCTAAAATTCTGATCCATCTTCATTCATATTCGTAATACAAAGACTATTCAATTTGTTGTCTTTGAATCAATATATATCCATTTGATATATTGCCACCATCGATTCATTTAAATCATTCACCGTCCATTCATTTAATTTCTAGAATCACTATCCATTCATTTGAATCAATTATTCCATATATGATTTTGTGTCGAATTTTTTTTCTACAATTCCAATCTCACAGCCGCCACTCAATTCAATCTAAACCCCTTTATCATGTATCTGATAAAGCCTTTCTATACGTAGGTATTTCCTATACGATAGAATTCTTTTACTTCCCAAATTTCTTTACGTTGTTATCTCTATACGTAGTTGTAGCTGTGTTTCTATACGGTATTAATATCCAGTTTCTATAAGATACAATTCTTATACTTTCCCACCCCTATACGTATTCTATACGACTTTGAATCTATACGGGCTTCTTAACACTCATATACAATTGCATTCAAGATGAGTACGGGAGACAAGTCAGGTGAAGACAAAAACAAAAACAAGTTGGGTGATGGTGTCGATGCGATCAATGTTGATCATGAATTGTATGTTCATCAGAATGACACATCTGGTAATTTCTCTCTCGCAACGCAAAAATTAAATGGGGACAACTACAATGAATGGAAACGTTCTGCTGAGATTTTTTTGGGAGCGAAAAACAAGTTAGGCTTTGTTACGGGAACCTGTGCTCGACCCGATACTACTTCTCTTCTGTTGGGTGCGTGGGATAGATGTAACAATTTGGTCATCTCATGGATTCTGTACTCTGTGGAACCAGACATTCGCATGAGCATACTTTATTTTGGTACTGCAGTAGAAATTTGAAAAGATTTGAAAGAACGGTTTGCACAATCCAACATTCCTCGCAAGTTTCAGGTTTACAAGTTCATCACTACACTGACACGGGGAACTAATTCTATTGCTACATACTATACTCAGCTGAAAACCGCTTGGGATGAGTATATGTCTCTACTTGCTATACCAACTTGTACTTGTGGGACAAATAAAACTTTCTTGGAAATATGCAGTTTTTGATGGGTTTATATGATACATATATACCCATTCGTGGATCAGTTCTTCTGAAAAGTCCTTTGCCTTCCCTCAGTGAAGCGAAGAATCTCAGCGTAAATGCAACTCTTCATTTGTCGTTGGCGTTGAGTCCATTGCACTGGCTGCTCATAAAGGAAATTCTTCTAAACAACCACTCTCTTCTGGACAATCTAGGTGGAGCAACACTACCACTAATTCTCAAGGAGTTACATTTGGTATTGCACCGAATGGAAAGCGTTCAAGATTCCACGTGTAACATTTGAGGTCACAGCCTTGAACGATGTTACAAAGCCAACCCAAGCTTGCGTGAGAGGAAGATTGTTAATTCAACGCAGGTAAATGTTACTGAGAATTCAACTGTTGCAGGTACTTCTAATGCATCTGGCCCCGCATTCACCAAAGAGCATATGGCACAGTTAACTACGATGCTTGCCCAACATAATCTTACCCCACATAGTGGGACACCAGCCGGTATCTCTTCTGCATTTATGGCGGGTAAGCGTTTTTGTTTCATTTCTACGTGCTTATATAATCTATGGGTCATGGATAGTGGGGCTACTGATCATATAACGCTACATCTTCACATGTTTCTTGAATACAAGGTTGTTGACAAACCTTGTTTCATAGAGTTGCCAAATGGCATAAGGCTAAGGTTCATCATATTGGTTTCGTTCGTCTAAATAACGATATTGTTCTTAACAATGTTCTCCATGTCCCCGACTTTCATTTCAATCTGCTCTCTGTATACAAGATCTTGCTTCAATATAACGCATCCCTCACTTTCACTCTCACTTCATGTGTTCTCCAGGTTCCTTCCATGGAGAAGCCACTGGTCCTTGGTAGTGTTCGGCAAGGCCTTTATTTTGTTGCTCAAACAACCGCATGTGTTCCCACACCTACCCTACCTTTTTCTGCATCACCAAATAAGTGTTCTGCACAACTTTGGCATTCCGTCTAGGACATTTACCTTTTGATAGGATTAATTGTATTAGCTCCTTGCAATGTAATCCTTCTATTACTGATGTAATATGTGATACTTGTCCTAAGGCTAGAATGCATAGACTTTCTTTTCCCTCGAGTAATATTAAAACTTCTGCTATTTTTTAAAGAGAAAATAACCTCAATACCCAATTTTTTATAAAAGTTTATCAATTTACCCAAGTTTTTTTAGATTATCACAAAATACCCACAAAAATCGCAATAAGTTTGGAAAATCGCAATAAGATTATGAAAATCGTATAAAGATGATGAAAATCGCATAAAGAACATTGAAAATCGCATAAAGAACTTTGAAAATCTCATAAAGAACTTTAAAAATCTCATAAAGAACATTGAAAATCGCATAAAGATTTTCAGAATCGCATAAAGAACTTGATAATCGCATAAAGAACTTGATAATCGCATAAAGAACTTAGAATCTCATAAAGAACTTCGAATGTTACAAAATCTTTACGAGATTTATAAAATCTTTATGCGATTATGTTAAATCTTTATGCGATTTTGTTAAATCTTTATGCGATTTTGTTAAATCTTTATGCGATTTTGGGAATCTCATTGCGATTTTATATAATCTCGTTGCGAATTTGGGAATCTTATTGCGATTTTATGAATCTCATTGCGATTTTTGAAAATTATTGCGATTTTGTTGGGTATTTTGTGAAAATCCAAAAAAACTTGGGTATATTGGTATATTTTTTAGAAAAATTGGGTATTGAGGTCATTTTCTCTTTTTTAAATGATTCATGTTGATTTATGGGGACCTTATTCTCGTCCAACACACAACGGTTTACGCTATTTCTTAACTATTGTGGATGATTTTTCTCGCACAACTTGGATTCATATGCTTGCTACTAAAGGAGCAACTTTCCAGACACTTGCGGCTTTTATTGCTTACATTGAGACACAATTTCATGCTGCTATTAAGATAGTAAGATCTGATAATGGCATTGAATTCAAAGATACTAAAGCCACTGTTTATTACTCTAGCAAGGGTCTTATACATCAGACTTCATGCAATGCAACACCTCAACAAAATGGTGTTGTCAAGCGCAAACACAAGCACCTTCTTGAAACTGCAAGAGCCCTTTTCTTCCAAACCAATCTCCCTATTTCATATTGGGGGGGATTGCATCCTTACTAGATTAATTGTTTTCCATTGTCCATCCTAAAGAATAAGACACCTCACGAGCTTTTAACAAACGAAGTGCCCTCATATGAGCATATTCGTTCTTTCGGTTGCCTTTGTTATGTTTCAACATCTAAACATGCTAGGAACAAATTTGAGTCACGATCTGAACCATGTGTATTCTTGGGATACCCATTCGGCAAGAAGGCCTACAAATGCCTTAATCTTCAAACTCGAGAAATCATTTATAGTCGTGATGTCATTTTCCATGAGCAACATTTTCCTTTTCATTATTTGCCAAAACATCGTGATACGATCGTTTTTCCTTTTACCTCTTGATGATCATTTTTACAACTTTCTCCCTAAAGCCACCATTCCCACTACACCATCTGATTCAACATCACCACAAAACAACAATGATAACCTTTACAAGATGAACTATATGCATCTGTTTTCCCAGACAATCCTACTCGAAATACTTTAGATTCCACAAATGCTTCCGCACCTGTGACTTTTGCACCATTTAGCCAAACTAATGCTGAGTCAGATCCTGTTTGTCGTTCTGAGCAAATTCCCAAACAACCTGCTCATCTGAAAGATTTTGTATGTCCCAAATCTACTACTCCCAAACACTGGTGTAATCTGGTTTCTTTCTCCAGTTTGCCAGTTTCACATCAAGCTTTTTCAGTTCATGCTAGCACTTTTACTGAACCTAGATTTTATAATGAGGCTTCTAGAAACCCTATTTGGGTACAAGCAATGGATAAAGAAATTGATGCTCTTTAAGCTAATGGCACTTAGGAAGTGTGTGATCTTCCTCTTGGGAAGAAAGCATTGGGTAATCGATGGGTTTACAAGGTTAAGCTTAAACCTGATGGTTCATTAGAACGTTTCAAAGGCAGATTGGTTGTTCAGGGTAATCATCAATGCGTAGGCGTTGATTATTTTGATACTTTTTCTCCTGTTGTCAAAATGGCAACTGTTCGCAGTATTCCTGCTATTGCTGCTTCTTAGCATTGGAAAATACATCAGATAGATGTCAATAATGTTTTTCTCCATGGTGATCTTTTTGAAGAGGTTTATATGAAGATGCCTCTCGGTATTCCTAATCCTGTAAACAAGGTTTGTCAACTTCGAAAGTCTCTTTATGGTCTCAAACAAGTGATTCGACAATAGTTTAAGAAACTTTCCGCTGCACTTCAAGATCAAGGTTTCACACAGTCCAAAAATGATTATAGTCTTTTTTCTCAAGATCGTTGATGGTCAAATGACAATTGTCGCAATTTATGTTGATGACATCTTGGTTATTGGTTCAGATCCCACTTCTGTTTCTCAACTGAAGACTTTTTTACATAAGCAGTTCACCATTAAAGACTTGGGTTTTCTTAATTATTTTCTGGGGTTAAAGGTTCATTATCCTAACGATGGGATCGTTCTGACTCAAAGGAAGTATACTCAAGAATTGCTCGCTGAAACAGGTTTCTTGGATGCTAAACCTGTTGTTACTCAACTACCTCAAAATATGAAGTTTTCTGACCCTTGCAGCCCTTATTTAAAAGACCAGTCTACTTATCGATCATTGATAGGTAAGCTTAATTTTTTGACTTACACACGTCCAGACTTGGCTTTCGCGGTTCAGACTTTAAGTCAATTCATGAAAAATCCACAACAGATTCACCTGGACGGTGTTCATCATTTGTTAAGATACTTAAAAGGGACCAACGAGAAAGGTATTTTACTCAACGGTTCAACAAACCTGAGTCTTCATGCTTACTCGGATTCTGATTGGGCAGCATGTCCCGTTTCTCGTCGTTCCGTCACAGGCTATGTTATCTTATTCGGGGGTTCTCCAATTAGTTGGAAGTCCAAGAAATAATCTACCATTTCTCGTTCTTCTTCAAAGGCTGAATATCGTGCCATGGCCAGTGCTGCTGCTGAACTTACATGGTTGGTTCGTTTATTGGAAGAGTTGGGTGTTAACAGTTTAAAACCAGTCACTCTTCATTGTGATAACCAGTTTGCTCTTCACATTGCGAAGAATCTTGTTTTTCATGAGCGTACGAAACACATTGAGCTTGATTGTCACTTTACAAGAGAAAAAGTCATGGAAGGATTAATTGAGCTCAGCTACCTACCAACACAAAATCAACTGGCTGATGTTCTTACTAAAATTTTGCCTTCAAATCAGTTTCAAGAGCTGTTATCCAAGCTGGGGATGTCAAAATCCCATCCTCCGTATTGAGAGAGAGGAGGGGGGGGGGGTTGTAGAGATATGTATGGATTTGTCATTATTTGTGAAAGGTTTATTTTGTACTTAGATGATAGTTAGGGTATAATAATGTAGTTAGGTAATTATCTTTTGTATTTAAGCCACTTAATGGCCTCACTTCCATAGTTAATGAAAATTTAATCATTCACCATTTTTTCTAAATTCCTTCATATTTCTCAGGAACCGGTAAGGAACCAAAACCTAAAAACGGTTCCAAACTGACAGTACTTCTAAAATCGGAACCGTTTTTTTCCCGGCTTTTCTCCATTGTTTTTTCTTTTTTTAAAACCGTTTTTTTTCCCCATATAACATGTTAGTATATCCCAAAAAAGCCCAACTCCATTAAAAAAGGCTCGGATGGGCTAATCTTATTCCCAACAATTAAAATTCAATAATAAAAGCCCAAAACTGAAACAGGCCCAATGAATAGCCCGAAAATACGGGAGACAAAAACCCTAAACCAAAATTTAACTTCCAAGTAGACAACGTCTCACTGTTCGCTCATCCTCCTCGGCGCTACCTCTGCAATAAAAATGGTAAAAAAGAAAATGTAACATCATAATTTTTGTCTCTCTCTCTCTCTATATATATATATATATGTTATATGATATGATAATAAAAAAGGAATGAAATTGTGTTGTGTGTGTAGCCTTTCAAGAGATACGTTGAAATCGGAAGAATTGCACTTGTTAACTACGGAAAAGATTATGGAAAGCTTGTCGTCATTGTTGATGTCATTGATCAAAACCGGGTATTCTTTTTCTTTTTCTTTTTCATTATTATATATCTATCTATCTATTAATTATGTATACATCTTTGAGGTAATTATTTATGGCTCATTTTCTTGGTAGTTGAAGTTATAAAAAGTAACAATAAGTTTTTTTTTTTTTTTTTTTTTGGGGGATTATGTGGTTATGAACTTGAATAATAAGAGCTTATAACCCACTGAAATTGAGCTTATTGGCATTAAAAAATAAGTCATAATCAACTAAAATGAGCTTATTGAGATCAAGAATAAGAAGCCCATAAGCCACTAAATTTGAACTTTTTGGAATTTTGAAGTTTTACTAAGCTAGAAAGATTCGCCAAAAGAAGTGTGGTTTCCGGTGAAACATCCGAGTTTAAAGGCAAAAAAGTGGAAAAAAAAACCCATGTAAATATTCATATATTTTTGTCATTTGATCATGTTGTAAGTTTTATACTTTTATTAGTCGGTTTCAGAATGTAAGTCTGATTGCCCAGTGAGTAAATAATATTTTAAGAAAATTTTTGGCAACTTAAGTAGTTGAAACTTGAAAGTTTCTACTACAAATTTGGGTTGAAACTATGGAATTGTGGCTAGTTTGATGAGTTGTTTAAGTATGAATGTGATGCAAATGCATTCTGTTTTGACATAACTTTTCAATGACTGGCAGGCTCTTGTTGATTTTCCCGACATGGTGAGGGGGCAAATGAACTTTAAGAGGCTAACACTTACCGACATCAAGATTGATATTAAAAGAGTTCCGAACAAGAAAACTCTCATTGCTGCTTTGGAGGCCGCAGGTAGGTATCGTGATATTAGACTGATAATGGTTTATATTTTGCTTGTTATTGGTTTGATCGTTGGGTTTTTGGCTGTATGCAGATGTCAAGAACAAATGGGAGACCAGCTCTTGGGGACGAAAACTCATTGTTCAAAAGAAAAGGGCCTCACTTAATGATTTTGATAGGTTCAAGATTATGTTGGCTAAGATAAAGGTCAGCATCTGTTTTATTCTTTTTTATTGATGCACATTCACTTTATGATTTTTTACACAAATATAGAACATTGAATTTGTATGATTTTTTTATGCTGGAAAATTTGAAAAACAAGGATCAGGTCTAAACGTAGGTCAAATTGAGTGTTTTTTTTATCACATAATGATATGTGTTTGGCTGGGTTGCGCTACAAACAACTATTCCTTTTGAAGTTTTCTTAAAGCTACTTATGATAGTAGTCAAATACTACTGGTGTTCGCTTTCTTGATGACCTGTTGTTTTGGCATTTCACTTTTCTTGGTTTGTAAATTGGTTATTGCATTCTGACCCTAGTATCGCGAATAGTGATGCTACTACCACTTTTTTCAAGCAACGGAGTTTGACAAAATGAAACTGTATTTATGTATCGTTGAGACTTTCAATCAAATGTATAAATTTGATTTTATATCATGAGTAGACATTTTGACATTGTGATCAGCAGTTACTATTGCATGCACTAACTTAAGAAGTGTTTCTTGGGTGTTTGTATCAAACGAGGCAAAGGTAGCAAATTGTTATATATCTGATCCATGTTTAGCCACAACCCTTTGTTATATAATCAGACCTCTTAAATGTATATCAAATATATAACCATTTGCCTCAAATGGAATTCTTACTTTGGTGAGATGAATTTGAGAACAACTGCCTGTCACGATGCCTATAGGTCGTACATCATAAGAATCACCAAGTTTACACATTCAGTTACTATTTCAAAATACAAATTCAGTTCATCTTAGATGCTGGAATATTACAACTGGGAGTGGTCAGTGAATACTTATGTGCGAATATGGTTATATATTTTTACCCTTTCGATCTAGTAATATAACACAAACCAAAATAACCTTCTTATAAGGAAATCAGTAGAAATCCACTTTTGTAAGTTATGTTTTTCATGATGTATCTTTTACTTTTTTCACGTGTTTATTGTATGTTGTTTTATTTAGAATATAACTTGTCTTTATGATATATTTGTGTTTGGGTCTTGCAGAAAGCAGGAGTTGTTGGGCAAGAGCTAGCCAAGCTTAAGAAGGAGACTACAGTTTGATTTAATACAAACATTTAGGTTTTGCCGCAGTTTGTTGCATTGTTGTTCACTAGACACTGTTGATTCTATGTCTGACTTTTCACAAGGGATTTATAAAATTATATGTAATCCAGTTTTGAACTTAATGTTTTATGTTGTGCTTACAAGTTATGTGCCATTGTGTTTACAAGTTACCCCTGATCACCTCAAAGCTTTAACTCAATATGTAAGCTGCAGTATTTTTGTAGTGTAGTTTGTTTTCATCTTGAAGGTAAATTCTGATACCAAAACATTTATAAATTTTAATATTGGGAAACAGTTATGTATTACCTCATTCGTACAATCGTACTACTGATACTAGTCAGTAGCCACCATTAGAAGTTTGTAACTACTTGGGCAATCTCTAACATGGCGTGCCCATGGTGTTTTTCCCTTTTGCGCCCTAGTGTGGTGCACTCCGGGTCTGCCATCCTGGAAGCGTCGGGTGTGAAGGGGAGCATGGTAGGGAGTTGCAAAATTTTTTTCTTTCGTTAATAATTGTTTTTATGTCAATCATTATACATCAATTATCTACACCACTCGACGTCGACTCCACCAACAACAATCGTCTCTACCACAACACCGTCGCTGCGCGAGGACGGTACTAGTTTATATTTGTTTATTCATGCGTACTCTTTGTTATATTAAACGAAAGAACTCCTGTGGTCAACTTGGTATTTTTGATAATACAGGGGTCTAATGTAAAGACAGACAAAAAACACACACACACAGGCACACAAGAAAAACAGCAATTTTTGGTTTTTTTTTTGTTTTTCTACAAGATTTAAACCATTTGAATGTCTAGACATAAATTCATTTCATTTCATCAAATTTCTATTTACAAATTTGATCCTTGATTCTCAAATTTCTGGCTATCATTCCAAAAACATTTCATTTCATCGGAAAACATATTTTATCATTATATCGCCGGCGGGCTTTATACATCTCTTCAAAATTTCTATTCTTTATTTAAATTAATTAAAGGTACACACACACACACACACACACACACACACACATATATATATGATAAATTTATCTTATTATTATTTCACTATGTTTCCATATTATTTATGTACTGAATATCTGAATGGTTGTGATACTGTGTAGATACTAGAATTTATTTAGTATTTTTAGCATTTTTATTTGTAGGGTTTTATTAGTTTGTGGATTGGTGCTGGTGGGTCTTATGTTGAGGATTATTAGTAGTAATTTTCATAGTAATAGTAGTAAAAGTGAAAATGGAGATATGGAATCCTTTTTTCCGGTTAGGCCCGAGTGCCGAGAACATGTTCCGAATACCCGGTTTAAGCCTAAGGTTTGTCCGTGAAATAAAGTTAGTTAATTTCTTGGAAAATTGCATCAAAATGTAACGAACTTTCACCAAATTGACATTGTGTGTAATGAACTATTTATTTTGACTGTTTGATGCAACAAACTTTTATTATTCCGTTAAGTAACCTACCATAGCAGATGAAGAAATGGTGAACCGCCATGTCATCGGTCTGCTATACAAGGTCACTTACTTACATACATTCATAAAAGGATAATAAAAGTTTGTTACACCAAACGTTCGATATATAAAAGAAAGAGGCGGTTCATTACATACAATGCCATTTTTTTGGTGAGAGTTTGTTACTTTTTGGTGGAATTACAGTTTTTATGACTAAAACTTGGGGATTGTTTAATGTTTTAGGTTGGGAAAACATTAAGTGAAAGGAGATGGAATGCTGCATTTGATAAAGATGGTCGTTTGGATATAGCAGGTGTGCTTAGGAGAATACAAAGAGGGGTACAGTTGTTCACTTTCTTATTATAGTGTTCATTTTGTTTATTGATATGAATTTTCCTATTTTAAAGAGAATGATAATTGAGAATCGGGATACGATCAAAAATGTGGTTGTTAATGACAACCCTTGTGTGGTCACACCAGTCTACCCGTGGGAGAGATATACCTAGTTCGAGTTTGTGCGGCAGTGGAGTCAGGCCTCATGGTAAAGTTGTCCAGAATAAACTAATAGCCTGCTTTTAATCATTCCAGGGCATTCATCCATCAATTAAAGGGGCAGTCTGGGAATTTTTGTTGGGTTGTTATGATCCCAACTCTACCTCCGAGGAACGAGATCAACTAAGGCAAAAGAGAAGGTAGCAGTCTCAGCTAAAAGTTTTTTGTTATGTCATGTATTTATTTATATACGGAGTATAATACTAAACATATATATATATATATATGTCCCACCATTCTGTTTTACTAACTGACTTTTTCTAAAAGTAAGTATTAGAAAATTCAAAAAACACCATTATATGGAAGCGCAGTATCATTATATATTTATATAAGGGGTAATGATCAAAGTCAAAAAAATATTAAAAGATATAATTTTGTTTTAAATGAATATCTCCACGGTTCCACCACTTGATATTAGAGTACTCAAATGTACAGGACTTAAATTTGTGTGTGTGTATATATATATATATATATATTTGTTAGAAAAATTGTAACCAAGTACCAAATATTATGTTCTTAGGGAACAATATGCTTCATGGAAAGAGCAATGCAAAAAAATTGTGCCCATTGTTGGTAGTGGGAAGTTTGTTATGACACCGTTAGTGAATGAAGATGAAGAACCGGTAGAAGATAATGTCATTGTCGATACAAAATCTGTTGATGATTCAGACGAGAAAGTAACTCGGTGGAAACTGAGCTTGCATCAGATAGGTTTGTTAACTCGACTACAAGTTTCTTTTCATCTATGCCCTCTTGAGTTAAAATCCTCTTTGTCTTAGCTGATTCAAACGTAATTATATTTTCATTTTATTATGTCTTTTATAACTTTCAGTTAATATCTTTAATTATAACAATTAAGTGTAGGTTAATATTAGATTATTAGTTCCAAGAAAGCAGATAAAGTAACAGGAGATTAGTGGTTTGTGTGTTCATAGTAGAGGAGGCGAAATGGGAGGTTGGGTAACAATGAAAAAACTAGTTCTTTTACATGTTGAATTGGGTCAGGTAATCAGGTTGGGTTCACCGGAAATGTATTTTATCTAAGCTTTTATCGTGTACAACAGTACAAGCAGTTCGCTTGTCACGTAAGATTAAGGTATTTAATTGTGTTATTAGTTTTATGGATTTTTGAATATAACTTTAGGAACTTCTTATCCCTTAAAATTTCACTTTGGCTGACCCTTACTCGTTTAGCATTTTATGCCACCATTTTGATATGTTAGAGAAAAAAACCCAAATAGATCCGTTCATTAGTAATGGGTCAAAATTGTCGTCTCTAGTAGTTTGTGTTCTTAGTAACTATTACCACAACTGATAGTTCCTTTTGCAGGTCTGGATGTTGTACGCACAGATCGTTCTCTTGTTTTTTATGAGAATGAAGCTAATCAGGCCAAACTTTGGGATGTTCTTGCTATATATACTTGGGTAGATGATGATATTGGTTATGTTCAAGGTGAAGTTTTTTCTTGTTATAAATAATTTAAGATCTAAAGCATTTCAATTGCATGTGCTTACTATCACTTCTGTTGTTTAGGAATGAATGATATATGCTCCCCGATGGTTATTCTTTTAAAGGATGAAGCTGATGCTTTTTGGTGCTTTGAGCATGCAATGCGTAGAGTGGTATGCAGCTATTATTATGCAACAGACCTTTACATCTCATTTACTTATAAATGGGTCATTTTGGGTTTTGTTTGATCTCAAAAGGGTCAAATGAAAAAATTAGATAGAAGGGAGCTTATCAAAGTGGTTGCTTTGTTATCAATATCATTACTATTTTTTATGCAATCATGATTAACGCATTTATTGTTTACAAAAAGTGTGTGTGGTTCATCCAACCCAACGCTTACCAATTTGACCCCTTACTTGACCCATTTGTATCGTCAGCTCTACCTAGAAAACATCTTAAGAAGAAATGTTTTGTTGAATTGTATACTGAATTGAGCTGAATTGTACTTCCAAAGGTTTGCTTGTTATGAGTCTGGTTATTTTCTTTGGTTTCTTCAATATGCTTCATCTAAATGCTGAAAAAGATTGTCTAATAGATTGCATTACCACCAGTCTGATGTCCTGCTACTTTTGTATTCTCATGTAATGAATTGCTTAGCATGATATATTTCCATATGTAATTTATTGCTTATGTGATATTGTATTTCTCTAAAATGATGTTTATGTGGTTCCCGCAAAAATGATGGAGCTTAAAACCACAAGCGTGGTGGCTTAGTGGTAAACGTTTGGTCTATGTGGGTGAAAATATGTAATGGCCCCAAGTTTAAATCCTAGGAACAAAATAAATATACCCCCTAGTGGCCACGGTGGTTTACCCGTGATGACTCCTTTGCTACCTGCATAGTGGGTGGTCTCCCTTGGGTTAGTTGGCTCGCAAAAGTGGGCCGGATACTTATGTTAACAAAAAAAAAAATTGATGGGGCTTAAAATTTAAATTAGCATCTAGTGTAGTCTTGTGAGGCCAAGTGGTCTGACTCTTGACATGTTTATTTATTGATATGATCGTATACAACTCCTGTTTCCTTTATGAAGAGGGAAAATTTCAGGTCAGATGCAACTTCTATGGGAGTGCAGTCACAACTCGGCATACTTTCCCAAGTTATGAGAGTTGTCGATCCGAAGCTTCATAAACACCTTGGTAAGTTGCCTTATTCTTAGAGTTTTCATGCATACATGTACTGACTCAGGATTTACTTGTATTTAATGGGTCAAATGAATGTTTTCAGTTGCTAAAATGGAAATACATTGAACTGGTGGAAAGTCATCCAAATTGTATTTTTTTTTAAAAAAAGGGGTGGGTTGGGGGGGAAATGGGGAAGAACTTGCAATGGTACTCATTATGAAAATTGAGCATTAGGGGGGATATTTAGAATATTTACTGCTCATCTGAGGTAAGGAGAGTTGCTCTAAAATGAGTACATTATCAGGTTAATTTATTCTTAGATAGAGGTTGCAAGTTCGACCCATTTGCTTATAATAGTGTCGATTTTTGTATTCTAAATCTCAAATATGTTGGACAAAAACTTCTTTGAAAAAGGAATGTGCATTTTTGTTTGTTAAATATACTTAAATCTCAATGTTCAACTGGAGAGATCAATGATTTGAACTTTATTAACTTGCACAAAGCATGCATAGACTCTTTATTGAAGTATCACCTTGGCTTTAAATTTTAGATTTATAGCCAATGTTCTTATTTTATTGACTTGACCAGAGGGCTTGGATGGTGGAGAATATTTGTTTGCAATTCGTATGCTCATGGTACTTTTTCGAAGGGAATTTTCCTTCATAGATGCATTATATCTATGGGAGGTAAAAGAATTGCCCCTTGCTTTCAACTTAAATCAGCTTTTTTCTGTATTTCTCCCTGGTTTGCAATCTAGTAATTTCTTCAAAATGTAAAAAACAGGTTATGTGGGCCATGGAATATAATCCAAATATGTTTGCTGATTATGCTTCAAATGGTTCTCATGAAGTTGTAACAACAAAATTAAGCAAGAAAGTCCTCCAACAGTATGGAAAATATGAGCGGAAAAATGTAAAGAAGGGACGGACGGACCAAAAAAGTCTTCTTGCTGTTTTTTTGGTTGCGGGTGTTCTGGAGACCAAGAACAAGAAACTCCTAAACGAGGCCAAGGGCCTAGATGATGTTGCCCAGGTTTTTCCAGTAGTATAATCACAACAGCTTTCTTTTCCTTTTGTATAGGGGGCATAATGGATGGGTTAAACACATTTGGCCTAAAATAGTTTTTAAAAAATGATTATGTATAGTTAGTGATTTGTGTGTCAAATGCAAGTGTATTAACTAGATTACTACAATAGGATATGTATTCTTACATATAATGATTTATGTGGTTTTGTGGATTAAGACATTCCGCTTTTGGGCGACTTTCAACCCACTTGGTCTGCTTTTTTTTACGCTTGATCCTTTTGATTCAGTACTGATAAAACATGACCTGTAAATTAATGCGTTGTTTCACGGAGTTTAATATGGTTATTGTTGTAGATCATGGGTGATATAACTGGAAGTTTGGATGCAAAAAAAGCTTTGACAGAAGCACTGAGGATTCACAAAAAGTACCTAAGCAAGGTAAGCATCACATTTCTGAATATTTGTGGTTCACACACGTAGTCGCCTAAATTGGAAAACTAATTTTTGGTCAATTATGTTTATGATTTCAGGCAAGAAATCGATGAAAGTTTAGCTCTTTAAATGCCTTCAGACTCCAGGCAGGCAGCTGTCACCGATTCTTTTTTTTTTTTTTTTTTTTTTTTATCAGCTTGATTCTTGACCTTCATATCTATTCATTAGACGATCATCCTTTGGTGCTAAATTTTCCCCGAGTTAGCATACTATCTTAGGACTACAACAGTGACCCATATGTGGAAACGCTCGTGGGTGTTGATGTGTTCATGAATCTTCATTATATTACCCATATTGGGTTCAAATGCTATGTGATTATAAGTGCAGTATCAAAACTGACAGTATGTTTGTGCATTGGAAATGAGTTATTGTGATTCTTTGTATGATTGTATATTTGTAACCTTAAGCTGTAGATTGAATGGATGAATTTGGTACGCCCAATTTGGTCTAAGCTTAACTCTATTTGTGCTTTAGGAAAATTATTGAGAAAAGGATCCGTGCAGTTGAAAATGATCCATGAAAGATAGGTCTAAGAAGCAAATAAGGGACCAACTGTTGTAATACAAGTTATGGAGTATAATTATTATGTGATTAATGTGTATATTTGGTTAAGGATGATTAAAAACATGTATAAGTTGAAATATACTAGAAAACAAAACTGATATAAGTTAGGCCCATGTATGAGCGGGTCTGATCAAATAAACCTTGGGTGTATCCTTATACGCGCTTAAAAAAAAAGTAATTACACAGATATAATTGCTTCTTATTGGTAATTTCTTACCAAAGTTAACTAACAATATGCCATTTAGGTGCTTAGCCCAAACGGAACGAAGCCCAAAAAACGTCAAGAACGCCTTTGGAATACCTGCTACATTCCCCCCAGGAGCGTTCCTTGCAAATAAAACCTCCTTCCCGTTCGATTTTGGACGCCCACTTGCTTCTTCATTTTCTCATTGGTCCTTTTTTTTTTACTTATATAATTAGGGGTTATGGGGAACCCCTCACTTGAAAGGAACCCTGGGGAAGGAACTCCACATGTGATGAAACTAGGAAAAAGAGGGGTTCAAGCCCTCAACCCCCCCCCCCCCCCCCCCCGGCTTTTCATATATGATATACTAGACTGATGCCCGCGGATGCGGCAACGATAGTTGTGACGACGAAGGTGTGACGACAGTGGCAGTGGTGTTGGCGATGTGCCGCGATGACGGTGTTGGTGGCGTCGTGGTAAATGTAATCTAATTGATGTAAGAGGGGTTAATATGGTTATTAATTAATAAGGGTGGAGGATTTATGTTATAATTTATTTCATTAAGGGTGTTATAGATAAATAGGTGAAGATGTTTAAATTGGTGAATAAAAAAGAGGGGTAATATGATAATTTCAAAGTCTTAATTACTTAGAGGGGGAATAGTAATCTTTATATATAATAAAGAAATATTGTTTTTTAAACTATTTTTAGAAACAATTATGATGTGGCATGTATACAAATTTTTTCAACATGTTTTTATTTTATTTATGATGTCATATCTAATTAATAAAATTTTAAAGATAAATAGTCCATTAAATATTTTCAAAATATTTTATTTATTTATGATGTCTACAAATTTATTCTTTTATTAGAAAACAAAATAAATACTTTTTTTATATAATATCATAAATGTCATTTTATGTTTTATTAATGCAATAGGTACTAATATATAATTATTGTGTTAATCAATTTAATTAATATCTTCAAGCTGAGTTATAATATATCAATAACAAAAATTATATACATTTTTTTAGATTTTTATTGTTTTTAAAATTTTATTAAAAATGTCCGAGTTGAAGCCGAACTGATTAACTAGTTTGCTTTATAAAGTAATATAGATATAGATATAGATATAAATATAAATATAAATATGTGCTCCTGCAATTTTCCTTCTTCCAATCTTCCCTATAGTTCCATTATCATTATCATACACAACATATACTTGAATACTCTAACAAAGCATCCTTCTCCACTTACTTGCACTCCTTTTTTTAAATGCATTCTTATTTTCCAAGATAGTAATAATTGTGACGACTCAATATATAACAATTAGTTGTGATATGCACGTTCTCACACACATCTCCTTAGTGTGAATAAGAAATTCAAAATTAACCAGTATACATAATTATAGGTTTTAGAAAATGATTTGTGTTATAAGTTTTTTTAAGATTTTGTTCACAGTGAGTTCAAGTGTGGGACTAGCAACACTCATGCTAGATGATGGTGCACCATCTATGATTTTATCCACAATAATTTTTTTTATGGTTAAAAGGTATTGTAAACTTATCACTATCCAACATAAAAAGATAATTGATGCAACACACGTGGTCACTGATATGGATAAGAAGTTACAACAGAATGAAAGTCAGGGGGTTAAGTGTCGTTTTTAGTAATTAGTTAATTAACTATAATAATGTTTTTTTGGACAAGTTAGGTCTTTTCTGGTAGTTCTTTAAATAAGGCTGATAGCCAATTGTTTAGTTCGTGGAGAAATTATTATTATTGTTCTTAGGAATTAGGGCTACTGAGACATTAATCCAAAATAGGGAGCTACTTGAGCTATTTCTATTTTTTGCACTATCGTTTATCATACAGCTTCCGTGTTCTTCGTGTTATCACTGTCTTATCATTCTTTTCAGTTATAATCAACTTGGTACATATCAGTCACACATTCACAATAACTGTATCTTCACACATTCACCATCTATTTAACCTGAATAATATTTAAAATAAGGTTAATAGGTTATAGGTATGATCCGTACATTACTTTAGTTATACATAATAAAACATGCTTTGAGGTTTTGCATTATACAATAATATGAAACATGTTTGATAGTGTACGGCTAAAAATATGTATGGTAAAAATCACCGCCTCGTAAATTATGTAGATTCAAATGTTTATATTAAAATATCAGAGGGGTCTGAGTGTCAAAATTGAGAAACCAAAAGGACTTGTAAGATATTATTCTAAACTGTATTCTTATGAAAGCTATAAGTAGAATCGGTATTGACTGTTATCAGACTTCACACAAAAATCACAGCGTCCCTTTCAGGCCAATTTTCAAAACCTTCAAAAAAGGTTAATCCAAACTATAAATTCTTCTACTTATATATATATATATATATTGATCTGTATCTATATTTATGTTGATTAATCATTTGTGTATCAGATCTACTTTGCATTTTTTATAGTTACATTTGAGATTTAATTTTCATAATTTAGTTCAATCTAGGGTTTCGTATCGGATTTATACAGCTATGTATGTATATATATCTGTGTATATAGGTTTTTGTATATATATATAGGTTTATGCTAATTATTTTTGTTGTTGATCCGCATGTGTTTTACTTTAATTATATAACTCTTTGAACCGAATTTGTGAAATGTGATTCAGATGATCTGAAGTTTCTGTAGAATTCTGTGATCAAATGAGGTGATAATTTGGTTTCGGTGATGTGATTTTTGTTAACTGTTAAGTGGACGATCTTATGCTGTTATTTAGTTGTTGTGAAATTTGAAGTTTTTTAATCTGTAACGACTATTTCGGTATTTATCGATTTTGAAATGATGTTATATTCTCGTATACCATCAGAAAACTTTGATAATGGTGATGAGATCTTATTAGTTATCGATCAAAGTTGATTTCTGGGATAAAGTTTGATAATGGGCCTTGTACCTACATAAAGCAGCAGATTGTGTTAGTTTACGGCTGTTTTTGTAGGATTTTCATAGTGGCTGGAGATAGCCAGCAATGGCTTGTGGTCGTATAAGGGAGGGGAGGATATAGTGTTTGGTAACATGGATATGAAGAAGGATGAGAGGGCACAATATATCTGGTGGTGTTGAATCTTTACAGGTGGGGGGATGGGAGTGGGTAAATACTTTATAAGAGTAGTGTCGATTTTTCACCTGCTAATCAGATGGGTGTGTCATGTGTGACTTTGTAGAACCATCAACCATTTAGATTAAGCGTGTTTGCGAGGCATATTTTTGTATTTTGTATCCAAATGCTTACGATTAAGTTACTAAAAAAAGAAAAGAAATTTACACATTTTATCTTATCCACTGTTATCTTACTATTGCAGTAATCTCGACTGTTAGGATGGAAGGGACTGTGTTTGGTCCAGCTTTAGAAGGAATGAAACATGTCAAATCTGAAGAAGGAGAGATGCTTTCCAAGCCTTTCTTAGATGTCTGCAAACAGATATTACCCGTTATTGGTATGGTATTGCTTTTTTGCCATTAAGTTTTTATTGTTCTTTAATATAGGCATGAATTGTAAATTAACTAGTTATCAAATTATGTGGCATAAACAGATTGTATGCATTCTAAAAGAAGCGTCTCTACCCTCGGGTAGACGTATGACTGTCTACATCTCACCTTCCCAGGCCTTTGACGGGATTGAGTGTCGTTGTAAATGAAATGAATGCGTTGTTGGTGTCAATCTTTTAGAAAGCCCCGTAACTCTGTTTTATTGTACGGTATACAAGATTAATTCATAAGAGGAAAGCATCAATAACGCATATGAGGAATGCCTTAAAAGTATATACTCCGTACATGATAACAGAATAGTCTCTACTCATCAACTTCTATGTGTGTACTAATACAAAAAGTCAAAGAGTCAGTCACAGAACTAGTTGCTCACTTAATTTGTCTTTATTTCAACTATCTCAATTGGTTACAGCAATAGACGGGCCATCTGTCAACTTGACAGAATTACACTACGAGGCAGTCTGACTATAGGAACAATTTTAAGGATACAGAAACCTAATGTCAACTTGGTGAAGGCTTTTCTCTCGTATGCTAAAAGGCTCTTTTGTTGTGAACTTACAATCATCTTTCTTATTTGACCCTAGACAATTTTGGAGCAGCCATGGCACTTGTCAAAACTGATGTTGGTGGTAATATAACAGTAAGTAAAGTGTTCCTTCTTTATCTTCATTTGGATGTCATCTTTGTTTCCCTGTGATGAATTTGTCAAGCATGCTTGTCTCATTGCATTCCTTTTTTTTTAATCAGAGGAACATGCATGTTCTTGGTTATACGTATATCTTTATAGGTTATATTATGTCCAGTATTTGATATCCTCCTCCTTGCATATGCCCCCAAAATCATTTTTTCAGCTAATAATCTATTGATTAAATAAACATAACTTAATATGTGCATATTCATCTCTTTTTCAGAGGTTGGAGAACAAATATTTGTCCAACCCAGCTGAATTTCAGAACCTATATAGTATGGTTCGAGTGGAGGTTGAAGCAAAGAAAGCAGATGGCTCTTCAAGTTGCACCAATGGTCTTCTGTGGCTAACCAGGTGAAAATAGCTGATAGTCTGGCACTTCTACGGTCCTACCCTCACGGTTCTTACAACAAATAATAAAATCCAATACATCCCAGTATTCCATGCTCAGAAGTTGTATTCTTACAGGGCAATGGATTTCATAGTAGAATTATTCCGTAACATAATGGAGCATGAAGATTGGGCCATGTCACAAGTTTGTTCTGAAGCCTATACTAAAACACTGAAGAAATACCATGGCTGGTTAGCCAGTTCAACTTTCACGGTAGGGGCATTATTGCTTAACTTCTAGTCTTGATGGTATAGTTGTGGTCTTAGTTCGTCTTATAATCATTATAAACTGTTGCTAATGTAAAACAATGTTAACACTTTTTGCTCATTTTCTTGTAGGATAACTAATGTATTAAATATGATTTGAGTCACTACTTTACTGTATAAACAACATAATTTTTTCTAAATAGAACTATTTAGGAAGTTCTAAGCATATTGGAATACACATTTTATACTTCCGAACTTTTGTAACGTGTTTCAACTTCCAAATCTAGCTAGCCTTTAAATATTTGCAAGTCTGTCTTGTTATGAGTCAATTACAATCTAATATGACCCATTTTAATATACATGGGCTGAAATTGCCACTTATGTTTTCTATAACAGAGAAACTGAACCATGTACTTGTTTTGTATACTTCCATTAGTTTACTTCCAATTCTTAGAACAAGCTATGCTCTATTTTTCTTACTCCGAAATAACTGTCTGCTTATTATATCATACCGGATTCACAGATGGCAATGAAGCTTGCTCCAGATAGGAAGAAGTTCATGGCTGTTGTGGGTGGAAAGGGTGACATCAAGTCCGATATTGAAAAATTTTGCGCTACTTTCACCCCTCTTCTTCAGGAGAATCACAAGTTCTTGGTGAGATCATCTCATGAGAAAGCTCCCATCTTTGGTTGATTTATATTTATCTCACAAGTGATATGATTTTTGCCCCAAGTTAACTTCTGTTAATCGCTGTGTCTATCATGCAGGCTAGCCTTGGTCTGGATGAGATGAAAGCAAAGTAATGAGCGATAAAGATACTGTTTTCACTTGTTAAACTTCATGGAGGATGTGCTATGCACCAGATACCAGCTCTTATGTGTACCTTTTTATATTTCACAAACTGTCAGAACTTATATCAACATCTATATAATCTGTTTGGTTGGTAATGAATTTGTTCCTGGTTATACCCCAAATGTGTATGAAGTTGTTATTGCATTAGACAATATATGTGTTATCGACCTGTCGGCTAACTTCTTGATTTTATTTGGGTTCATCTACGTGGACCATGCCCACAAACTATTGTGCACAACCTTAAAATAGACAAGCTGCCCTTGATGGAAAAAGGCCAACCATAGATGCATAGAATACAAGCCAAGGAACCTGGTATTCTCTTTCCATTTCAACCACCTCTCTTTTGCATATAAATTTTGTCCACTAGTTTAAATTGGTTTTAATAATATCAAAGGTGATATTTTATGCTTCATACATGCATACATTTCCATCTTCGTTTTCTTTCTGTTGATTTTTCTTTTATTATCTTTTTCTTTTATCGTTTCTATCTTTATTGTTTCTGGTTTCTCCCACACCCAATTCATCTATCACGATCTATCTGGTTTCTGGTTTATATTTTATTTGAGTTTCTTCCAACATTTTGTGGGGTCAGATCATCGGATGATCTCATAATGATTCAAAGCAAAACTCCTTCAAAGATGAACACCTATAAGGTGAAAGGCCTTCTTAAAGGCCTCAGATATATATCTCAAGTTTTTGGTCAGTATCTCTCTCCTTCATTGTAAATGTGGAGGCACATGTTTATGTTAAAGCATTTAAGAAGCTCTTTTCTGCAGATGAAGATAAAAAACAAGAAATACAGATTGGTGCACCGACAGACGTGAAACACGTGGCTCATATTGGATGTGATGGACCATCTGAAGACTCTCCCAGCTGGGTATGTTTCTTGCCCTGTTAACTCCGATGTTGAAATGGTTCATTCATACTATGATTAATGCTGTATCTTTTGTCCCTCTTTTTTTTTGGGGGTACAGATGAGGGAGTTTGGTACACCTGTACAATGTCAATCTACTACATCATCGCACGCATCTGAAGCCCCAAGCGATGGCCATGAATGGGTTTCTGAAGGTTAGAGTAATATAAACTTCTTCATGCCAATAAATACATACAGATCATGGTAACAGTGTTAATGGACATCGACTCCTGTCTAAGAAAACCCATAATCATGTACGTAGATAGGAGCCATTCTTATGACAAAATATTCCCAAAATTAATGAATAGAAAGGAAATTACAATATGCGGCAAATGTGCCAATATCGACGTATTTACATATGTATGAGTCCCTTGGGGTTATGTTTTATTTCTAGCTGGTCAATTGGGTAAATAACAAATTTAGCTTATAAGAAAACGGGTCAAAGGGGTTAAGAGTCATTCAATGATTATTTAATGGATAAATCATCCTGTTTAATTCTATTTGAAAATTTAGGCGAGCATTGAAATAATATGAATTTTGCGATCATATTCGACACACGAATGATTAATACCAAAAATTGGACAAAAAGTTCGTGTCAACCTGGGCCCAGTGTGTTAGGATTTAGGATACGTAAAATATTCGATTTGACCCATTTCCCAGCCACCAGTTTTGCTACGTATATGCCTGTAACCATAAGACATTAATGCTGGATTTCTTTAAAATCAAGCTCCTGCAGCATTCTTACCACTATGGGCCCAGTCTGTTAGGAGTTAGGACATGTAAAAAATCGATATGACCCATCACCCAGCCACCAGTTTTGCTACGTATATGCCTGTAGCCATAAGACATTAATGCTGGATTTCTTTAAAATCAAGCTGCTGCAGCATTCTTACCACTATGAGGGTATGGGACTGTGTCGGTCCATTTGTAATTAGTTGATAACACCAATCCTTGGTTGCACTTATATTGATTTCCAATCTTTTAACGAAGTTTTTATTGAGCCTATAGAGTATAGAGGAACAAGGTGAGGTTCACTCACCTCCTAAGTTTGTCGGGACTCGGGCCATTGTAAATTGGTGTATACGTTGTACTTTTTTTTTTGGAAGATCATTAATCTCTCCTTTAAACTGTACCAATTGGCATATTCGATTTGAAAACCTTGAATTAGCAGCTAGTATTCCTATCATGATCATGTTTTAAAGTCATTGTTACAGATTCGGGCCAAAAGATGTCTCGAAGAGAGCGTCAAGACAGGATAAAATCCAGACATCGTCGTCATCGTTCTGTGGAAAATGCTCCGGACCCCGATTCCCAAACCAAACCAAGGCAACCAAGAAGACACCATACCAGGGGTGCTGAGGGACGGTGTTCCAGGGATGAGTCACTGCCAGAGGCCCAAAAAAGAACCCGGAAAAAGAAACCTAAGGATGAATTGGGTAAGGAGTCATCTAGATTGTCGAGGTCTAATGCAGACGATTCACATGAATCCGGACGCTCGGATACTGAAAAATGACATGAATGCTATCTATTACATGTGATTGTCATGATTTAGCTTAGACTACAGACACTCTTTTTAATTTTTGTTAAAACTACAGGCAATTTTTGTTACTTCCAACATGATCAAGTTTCATTGAAGATTGTACATCCAGCCATTTGCTGCTTATATCTTAATTTTTATACACTTTTTTTTTATATTACTCCATTATTATACAACACTCTGCTTCTTTATGAGATTAAGAACCCTCTCTCTTCCCATCTTGTCAAAAAAGTTATCAGTAAATTTGACAATTTCGTTGACACAATTTCCTGCTATATTAATATGCATTTCCCTTTTTAGAGTAAGTTTTGTTTTAAAAAATCTTGTGGGTGTTTCTCAAAATCTGATTTACTTTTATCTTGAATATGAAAACTCCCAATTAACTTTGTAAAACATTACAAACATGATTACTGCAACTTCCAACAACGATAGCCAATTTTACAGCATATCCAAATTATCCATTTTTCAAGAAGGGTGCACCTATGAGGACTTTGCCAGCGAGTAATGCCTAGGATTCAAGAGATGGTTTAGAATGGTTTTTAGTGTAATTACATCATCTAACATCTTTACTGGTTAATCATGTTTGTTGATCAAGATAATCAAGTTTATGGATATTAAGAAAGAGATTGTTAAAAGGGAGAGAGAAAACAATTATTAGGATAAATGCATAAACTAACATGTAACATCTATAAATTTGATTATCAAAATCTTCAAATCGCAATATTGAGTTCAAATATTGAACAAAAATATTCCAAGTAGACTCTACAGTCTTCAAAATAACCCAACTCTATAACTTTGAGAAGTTTAATTACATCATTTCCTTTCCTTGAAGGTAGCATGACAAAATGTGTTAGTTTCTATCCTTAACTACATAAATCATCTCTACAATAACAATATAAACAAAACCAATAGACAATAGACATGCCCACTATTTCTAGTTGAAGAACTAGTCCCATATAAAAAGGCATATCTAGGATCTTCAATCTTGCTGCATACCTTCACTTGACCCAAATAACCACTAACTTTATTAAATGACTTGATTACCCCTTCATCCATACACAACTCAAGGTTTCCTTCTACCTTTAACTTTTTACCAACTTTAACCATAAACTCTTTAGAAAATGGTAACTTTCCACTCAAACTATTGTTACTTAAATCCAACTCATTTAACATGCCTAATTTCTCAAACTCCTTTGGCACTTCTCCTATTAGATTGTTGTTATCAAGGGCCAAATAACTCAAATTCCCCAAATATGCCCCCATTGAAGTTGGAATCACACCAATAAGCCCAACCCCTGATAACCCAATTCCATTGATACCCCTCAAGTTTTCCCATATGTCAGGAATTACCCCTCCTAATTCATTCCCACTCAAATACACCCCCTTTAATTTACTCATGTTACCTAAAAATAAAGGCACCCCACAACCAACAAATCTGTTGTAACTTAAATCCAAAAACTCTAAACCCCTTAAACCCTCCATTTTCGCCGGAATCTCGCCGGAAAATTTATTATAACTCAAATCAATTTTCAGCAAGTTTTTCAGCCCATCAATTGACCCGGGCACTTTTCCGGTGAACCCATTTTGACTAAAATCAAGAATTTTCAACTTTTCCAACTTTGACAAATTTCCCGGCAAGACTCCGGTGAACCCATTTCGAGAAAGTGTAGCTTCTTCAAGATTTATCAACTCACCAAACCCCACCGGAATCTCGCCGGAGACATTACTTCCGGTGATGATCAACCGGCGTAGTGACTTCATTCCACCAAAGTTGTCACTTAATGAACCAAAAAGACCCGGGTTATCAATAAAAACAAGCTCCTCAAAACCCGACCCGACCCGGTAAAAGTCGGGTAAAGAAACAGGTTTATGAGTGAAACATTGATAGAAGAATAGTTTTCTAAGATGTGGAAAATTTGAAAACAAAACCGGGTCGGGTAATGTTGAGTTTGGTGTACAAGTCGGGTTCGGGTCAAAATCTGATACAACCCCGAAATTTAGCTCTACAATATGTAAAGTTTGTGTGATTGTAATGTAGTCACAAACAACGCCGTGCGGGCCAGATAAACATAAGTCATCAGGGAAAAGCGACCGCCATGAGATGTTTGAGTTAAGTGACTCGAGAACTTGATAGACCGATTCTTGCTCGACTGAGTTGAGAATCGGTTGTGAGTTACCGAGTTGGAGAGATGTGGTAGTGAGTGTTGTAAACAAGAAAGTGAAAGTGAAAGTGAAGCAGAATGTGGGTGTTGAAGAGAATGCCATTTGAGTGTTGGAATGAAAGATAGTGAAATGGATTTGGGGTGCACTGAAATGTATATGTATACATATATAGTGTGTTTGTATTTTTGAGAGCATGTGTTTGTATGTTGTATTGATTTGACCATATTTGTTTGTCTCACAAGAGCTAGCAAACAAAAGTTGTTACATTTTTTATAGTACAAATTTTGTTTTTTCAGTTTGATTCTTATTTGTCTAAATTAATATAAAAATAAGTTAGCTTTTTAAAGAAACTTTACAATTTATTCATAATCTGTTATTTTGTTGTTTTTGTAAAACAATTTATTACTCTATTGTAATTTTAATTAACTTTATTCAATAATGTATAACTACAATAATCCTTTCAAAAATAAAATAGTGTACAATAATAATATGTTCAAAAAGTACATTATCATTAAATCTTTAATAATATCAGTAGTTATGAGCCCATTTAATAGTATTTATTGACTCCAATAATACATAAGTACAACGGTACCACTATTATTGCAAGTTTACATTGTGTGTTTTGTGGATGGATTAGGAAGCAATTCATTCCATTAAATCTTATCTTACTCTTCAAAAAGGAAAAAACAAATGGAAAGCAATTCATATTTAAATGGAAAGCAATTCAAAAAACAAAGGTAAACACTTGAAACAGTCCAGAAGAGTTTTTTCTCAAAATATCGAAACAATAACTAAGTCTATGCAGTATGTTGACATTTTTGAACATATTTTAAATAGGGATTTGCTAACTAGTGCCCCTAGTGCATTAGTTAAGAAGCATTTAATGAAGTCCAATTTTTTTAAAATATGAAAATATGTATTAATTATTTATTTAAAATTAAAATTGCTAAGTTGAATTAATACACATTAAATACAATTTTTGATTAATAAGGAAATAACAAGTAATCAAATGTTTCTTAACTAGTGCACTAGGGGCACTAGTTAGCAAATCTCTTTTAAATAACTAGTTATTGACATAACTTTCTTTTTAAATATTCAATTATGAATTATGATATAACATCATGAAAATCTTACCGTATTATAACATATTGTCTATCCAATATGTGACATTTTTGAACATATTAACTTAAATAACTAATTATTGACAATAATTTTTTTTTTTAATATTCAGTCATGATACAATATCAAGAAAATCTCACTGTATTTTGGTAAAATTTTGCATTATCTTATAGAGTGAGATGTTGAACATGTTCAATTAATCCTTGACTTTCATTTATTTTTCAATTAACATGCGTTTTTGGTGAAGGAATAAGTGAGGGGAAAAAAACAAAAGTGGGTTTTGGTTTTTCGTTAGATTTTTCCTTTTGCCCTATTTTTTAATTATTTCTTAAAAAAAGTTATTTCATGATTTAAATAATTTTTATAGGAAAACAGTCTTCAAGATAGGTAAAAATTTTCTAAAGAAAAACATATGCATCCTAAATCACCTAAATCTTTTAAATACGAAAGAAAAGGTGACTTGAAATATGTAATTATAGTTAGATAGCTTTAAGTTGACAAAAATTATAGCTTTATGATTTATTGATTAATATTATTATATGTGATTAGATAGGGAAAAATAAATATAAGACTGTTAGTTATCTAAGTTTAGGTGTAAAACTTCCCGCATACAAATTTTTTAATATATTTTAATTAATAAATAAATATTTAGACCTCATTAATTTTATAAATTAAAAAACCAATATGTGAGTATTTTACAACCAACCAAATTTAAGTACCTAACAACTTTATATCACATCCTCCTATTATTATATATATAAAAGAAGTTATATAGTTGACTCAAAAAGTTATGTAGTTATAAAAAAGTAACAACATTTTATATACTCGTATTATTTTGTGGATATGAAAGGTGGGTATGCTTTAAAAAGAAAAAAACAATGCATTGGGTGGAAAAAGGAAAGACTGGAGGGAAAAGAGAAAACCGAATCAACGTGGTCCCAACATATGCCCGCCGTCGCCGCCGACCATAACTGTCATTCTTTTCCTGCCTGCCATTTGATAGCTACGTTTCCTATGAACTGGTCTAACTTTACAGTCACCTACATCTCTGTGACACGTGGCGTTTTCCGATTTGGTTGTGATATAAATGGGTGTTTGTTTGTACTTTGTTTGGGTAGAGGCAAAACAAAAGTAAATAATTTTGTTTTTACTCCATTTATTAATTATTTTTCTTGACAGTTTTTTACTAAATTACTGGGCAGGATGAAATTCGCTTGTCGGGTACCATAGACACCTGCCTACTTTTCTTTTCTTCTTTTCCTTTGTCAAAACAAAAGGTTAAAGAAAAGCTTTGGTATCCTATACAAAATAACCTCAATACCCAATTTTTCTTAAAAATATATGAATTTATCCAAGATTTTTCAGAATTTCACAAAATATCCATCAAAATTGCAAAAAATTTTAAAATCACAATGAGATTTATAAAATCGCAATAAGATTTCCAAAATTGCAACGAGATTATACTAAATCGCAATGAGATTCTCAAAATCGAGTAAAGATTTAACAAGATCGCATAAAGATTTAACAAGATCGCATAAAGATTTAACATAATCGCATAAAGAATTTTATAAATTTCTTAAAGATTTTATAAAATCTGAAGTTCTTTATGTGATTGTAAGTTCTTTATGCGATTATCAAGTTCTTTATGAGATTATGAAAATCTTTATGCGATTTTTAATCTTCTTTATGCGATTTTTTATGTTCTTTATGATATTTTCATCATCTTTATGCGATTTTAACAATCTCATTACGAATTTTCAAAATTATTGTGATTTTTGTGGGTATTTTGTAAAACTTTAAATTTTTTTGGGTAAATGGATATATTTTTTCTTAAAAATGAGTATTGAGATTATTTTCTCTATTAATTAAGGATGGATATGTCATGTGTACACTATCTATATTTGTTTTATACCACATGTATCACTTTATAAAACATAAATTGGTATTTGTTTTCTATAAACAAAAATAGTTATATGTATGTCACCACTGTTTTAGAATGGTGTGGCAATTCTTATACGAAGATATTACAAGACTCGAAAATTAACAAATTTTAATTGGACTTAAAGAGTTTCGAGCTATCAATAAGTCGATATAATTAGTATATTAAATAAGTGGGTTGGATTTGAGTTAATTATCTAAATTTGTTTACAATTCCTTAACTTGTTAAAACCATTAATAAAAAGGTTATGATATAAACTCAATTGATAAGATTTTTACTTATAGGTTTACTTATGTTTATTACATATTACCAGTAACTAATATGTATCTTAAAATCACTTTATGTTCAATTGTTTGTGTACTTAATCATGACGTTTATCATTTCTATAGGTATTATTTGAAGGTTATACCTGTTGATTTCATATAGGCGGTCAACAGGCCGGTCGACAATAGTAATTTGTCAAATGTATTGCAACTTTTAAGTTTTAACCATAACTTGCAACTTTTTAACCTTAACATGACACGATTATCATCCATGATAAACAACTTCAAATGACAATATTTGTGTCTATAAGTTTATGCTCACTGGAGTGAGGCGGCTCAACCCCCCCCCCCCCCCCCCCCCCCCCAAGACGCTCAAGAGTTGTCCACTACATTACCACCTTAAGTGACTTGAAGCTTGTTGAAGGCGATCAACTGACCAAAGTAATCTCAGTTCTACGCCAAATCATAAATTCGACTGAAGTTATGTGTTTTGGGGTTTGTACAATTTTTGTTTTGCGTAAACCTAACTAAAATATCTTTTTTTTGTAAATGTTTTAAGTTCATCTTTCATTTTCACTTTCTTAACTCTTAATTAGGGGGGGCGGAGTGGTAGTATGAAAATTTATCATACCTCCCAAATTCCACCAATAAAATCCTTACAACTCAATTTAACCTTCCAACCCTCCCAACCATACCTCCCAACCCTTTTTACTGGCGGCCGATAAATTCTCATACCTCCCAAATTATTTTTTTTCTTTTTCATTTTTTTTTCTAACTTAAACAATTTAACAATAATACATAACATTTTATTTAATATTTAAAGAACATAACATTACATAAACTAGTAAAAGAAAAATACGATGCAACATTTTTTTTAAAACTAAATAAACTACATAATACTAAATTAAATCCTCGATCGGTGGTGGTTGAGCTGCTGGGTCATCGAGGTATGCCAAATCCACTGTCGATACATGCTCCATTAAATCATACCGAAGACGATGATGGACGTTTTCGTCATGTAACTCCCGTAGGGGGAAACGGAGGGGGAATGATAAGTTCATCGGAAGAACTTGAAGACATTTTTTTGGTGAAATGGTTTTGGGTTTGAAGAGATATATGTTTTTGGTGTATATGTTTTGTTTGAGTTTTAATAGAAGTATGTGTATATATAGATAAAAAGATGGAAAAGGTGGTTTTTTTTTGGTTTTAATGCCTAACGGCTAGTCAAACACGTCTGGGCCCACCATCCCCCCGATCCTCCTTCTTTCTCTCTCCATTTATCACTAACGGCAATATAGCCTGCTCCCCATGCCGTTCAACCATGAATTCATAGGCGGCGACGGTGTTACCGCCGGTATGAGCTCCAAACCGCTGGGTTGGACACCCCACTCCGTCCCCCCTTATATCCATTTTTATCACTATCACTACTGATATCTATCATTTTATTAATGGTAATAGTTGTTACTTCTATACATGCTTCAATCTTTTATCGATCTTTCTAATTTTAATTCATGTATAAAGCAAGTCACGTACAACTTTACTCATTAAATTATTGTTTAATTTTTTATTTTATTTTTTGAGTTATTTCAAATTTCAATATTTTTCGTATGTTTGAAACTTAAGTCATGAATTTATTATTTACATGTACATTTTATGGGTTTATGTTGAAGTCTCTCTCATTTTTTATTTGTACAAGTACATATGCATTAGGTATAACACAAACAAATTTCATCTATACTACTCCAATTAATAACTTTTAGCCCTCTCACATTTTGTACTCTTCACTATTTTACATTTTTAAATGCAACTAGATTATACCCGTGCGTTGCACCGGGCTGAGAAAAAAAAACTCTGATACAAACTTGACGATGATATAGCAATAAAACAAAATATTTTGTACGTTGCTTTAAGTATAGGACACAAATGTATTTTACTTCATACATAAAATAACTAATCCACATAATAAATAGCAAGTGTGAAATGTTCAGTCCCAGCCACATCATTTTTACTATCAAATTCATGTTTTAGAAGTCAAAGTTACAAGGAACGCGTCTATCAAAGTTGAAAAGGTAATATAGTTGATACATAGTTTATCTTGCTTACCAATACGTTTTATAGATATACTCATATATATATTCTTATGGGAGCGTCTTGTGCTAAATGCAACCCTCTACCAGTATACAATTCTCGAGTATGTTCAACTGTTTGTGCCATCAAAATATCAAATATGTACACCATAACATTAACACTTTAGGGTAACCTTCTTAATTCCCATATAACGGCAATAGGTTTCTCCAATGTTAAATCACAGTTGCCAACCCATGAGGATCCACCATGCATCTGATATTAGACAATGATTTGTATGAGAGAAAAAAAATACATCTTTGCATATAATAAGTTATCAAATTGAGCATGAATCAGTACATCACAAAAAAAAATAATAATAATAAAAAATAAAAAAAAACTACCACACCAGAGCGAGAAGTCCAAAAAAAGTGCATACTAATTTATTATTCGTCACCAAACATGTACACCTAAATGTATACTCGTTTTAGATTAAACATATGTGGTGAACATAAAATCTACCCCAATTTCTTTAAGGTGAAGGGTAAAAGAGGCCAATTTGTCTCTAAAATCACAAACTAAACCCCCATATGCTATTATATTATCCATGTAAACTGATATATGGTAGGGATAACACAAAAACAAACCTTGGTCACCTACCAGGTCCACTGAATAAAACACACTAAGCCATTAGACCCCAAAGCACAAAACTTGCATTCTAAAACAGCGGCAAGAAAACTCCATTTCCTATTTCATGACACAAAACACTGCCTACTAACTAAATAGAAAGCAACATTAGAAACCAGTCTTCTAGACTGATCAAGATGGTGTTCCGCTAATTAAGGCTTGTCTAGCTCCAGCTAAAGCACTCGAGGAAAACCTGTATAACCATCAGAGATATTACAAGATCTTGAAACTGGCATATATTGATAAACATTCAGATTATAGTCTCAAGATTAATAATAACATTTACCCTCAACCCTAACCCTATTTATTTTGTTTCGGGAAGTCCCGCCCCTAATCTAAACCAAGTTAAAACATTACTTAATACTTCAAAACAACATTATACATCATAGATGATTAAACTTATTCAGAAATATCAAATACCTTTTGAGGTCTCCTTGAAGATTGTGATCCACCAGATCCCCATTCCTCATTCCTTTCATGATTCCCTTCCTAAACATTGACACACATAAAACATTGGACAAACTTAGCAACCTTTTTGCTTTTGCAAGTCTGCATCAACTTATGATATATAAAAGTGACTTAAGTATTCCCTTAGTCCAACATACTATATTAACATCTTTTGTTTCCAACAATTCATTAAGGTTTATTCTGAATAAGAGTAACTTACTGCAAATTTAGTTAGTTTGTTTTTTTGGTGAAAAATATATATACTAATAGTCAAATTAAATATGTACAATTGTAAAGAAAACATCAGTCCCAATTCACACAAAAACAATACTAAATAAAGACCATGTACCAGCAACACAATACAGTATATCGATCAGAGTTGAATGTACTGCAAATTCATTTTGTATAAACTATGTATATGTATGTAATCAATAAATGATCTATATAATTAATGATAAATTGAAAAGGCATTAACTAACCTTATATCAGAGTTGCGAGTCGTTAATATCTTCCAACATATCCATTAACAATATGTTTGATTGCCTACAAAAACACACAGATATCATATCTATTGGTTTATTCATAAACAATATTTTAATAATCACAATACAACTAATTACATTCCTTACCGCTGCGACATTTAGAACTTTGTAGACCTTATCAATTATCACTGGAATTCCATTGATAGCCATAGCGATTCCGTTGGTAGCGACAGTCTTGGCTCAGCCAAGCACAAAAGCACCAGCAGCCCGAACATCAACTGCACGAGTTAGGTTAGCGAAAAGAATGGAAGCCACACTGCCATTAACTACATGCCAATGATGGATATAAGATGTTCGGCGGTTATTATAGCAATCCTCGAGCAATTTCTTATAAAGACGAACTTGTTTAATCTGATTCTCAAGGCTAACTACATTTGCTTTCTCTGTTAAAAAAAAATGATCTATTAATCATTTCCTCAATATAGATAACGATTGAACTCCATAACATCATGACAACAATAAAAGAAATAATTACATAATTAAAAAAGACAGATAATCAGACACCTAGCTACAACGCATTACAAAGATACATTCAAACAAACAAACAGGTCAACTATCTGTATGATAAAACATACCTGGAACAAAGGATCAAAAATATGCGATTGACATTGGAAATAGAAAAACAACGCTATATATATAGTGAGTAAATCCACCCTAATTAAAACCCTACATCCATGAAGTTTTGGAATTATCGTCTCCAACTGAATTGATGGGAAATAATATAGGGGTTTATTTGCTTCGTTAGTAAATGGAAATAAGATAGGAAGTGAAAATCAAATTGTATGAAAAATGTATGTATAGGGATGTATGGAGTTGTAGGTATAAGAGATGGGAATTGATTATTAACTGTGGGTTTTCAACTATAAAACAAAACCGCTGGTTGATCAAGCGGTAAATTGTTTATTCACAGCAAATTCGCTGCATTAATTTTCAAACTCATAAGAACATGATTGTCTTCATATGTAACAACGTGAGTCTCTTCATATGTGTATCTCTCTCTATATATAACAATATTCATGATTTATATTTCTAAAACCCATACCAATATAAATCGAATATAGATACAAACTTACAAATAACGATTCAACTAATATATAGATACATTCAAACAAACAAACATGAGGTCGATAAAATATACCTGGAATAAAGGATCCAAAGTAGCGATTGACAGTGGATATAGAAAAACTCTGGATGCGGACTATATATATATTAGATCCACCTTATTTAAAACCCTATTTTTTTAAAAGTTTAGGGATTTGAGATATCATCTCCAACGTTTGTTTCCTGAAATAACAGATTACCAATTGGAATTCAAATAGTCTGGAGATGTATATATGTATACAGGATTACGGATGTATGGAGTTGTGGACATAAGAGTATGAGTTTGTTTATGAAACGTGGCTTTCCCCTTCAGAAACAAAACCTATATTGGTACAAGTGGTAGACGTGCCCTCACAAGAATCTAAAGGTCTCGGGTTCGGACTCGCCTCTAGAGTTTTTTTTACTAAAAGATGGTTTACTGTATATGGCTAAGTGGCATTCCACATCAGCTTAGAACTTGCCTACATCACAAATGACTTGACACGTTAAATCATTCTAGTAATGACACGTAAAAAAATGCTGATATGGCGGACTCAGGGATCGCCACGTGAGCGATTTCTGATAGCCTTTTATATATATATATATATATATATAGATTTATACAACGTTTTATGTGCAAATCTAGCTAACAATATACGCATCTATCTATTATATCAATAATGGTGGTAGATGTTGCGTACTTTTCATTTACTTCAATCTTTTAATTCTAATTTATTTACAAAGAACAAACAAGGTATAATTTTACTAAGGGGGAGGTGTAGTGCCAAGGATTTGGCTAATTGGCAAATTGACAAACTTTTTAGCCAATCGTAAAGTGATACGCGTCCGATCCAAAATTAGCCAAAAACTTGTCAATCTATATGCTATAGTGCAAATTTTTGCCAATTTGCCAATTGAAAAAAATTTACAAAACAAACCTTAAACTTTAATTAAACTTAAAAAACACAATACAACTAATTAAAACATTGCATTTATTTAAAACATAAAACACACAAATACTTAAAATTAAAAAACAAGATCACTAAACATCGATATCTAGCTCTCCCACTACCTCCGTAATATCACGACATAACATTTAATGCGTCTCTTCGTTACGTAAGAATATGCAGTGTCTTCTTCTAAGGCTGCAAGAGCAACAGACGCCAAAAACTCGAAGCCGCCAGAAGACGACGACGACGACGACGAGAATCCAGGAATTATATACACGGGTAGTTCATCGTCAGACATTTTGCTTTATGAAATTTGATGGTTTGGTGTTTGATGATAGTATAGATGTTTGTTGTTTGAAATGGTAAATATGTAATAAATGTGTATGTATATATAGAAGTTGAAAATGGAAAAAATAAAAATAAAAATAAAATCATAGACGCTCAACGTTCACATGTATGCAAGTCGATCACATGTAATCATAGCAATATTCGTGCACATGTGATCAAGAATCCAAATCTCCACATAATTGTATAACGGATGATAATACATGCCTCCAAACAATTATAAACTTCAAAATTACACATAAGTTATTCAGAAAACAATCAAAAAACAATTTTCATGTAAGGAATAATCATCGGTTGGACTTGATTTGAAAAGTTCTCAAAGGTTCTCGCAAAAAAAAAAGTTTCTCAAAATAACTTTTCAATATATATATATATATAACTTAGCATATTTCTATGATGCATATATATTTTGTTTTTAAATTTGAGAGCATCTTATTTTGTAGTAATGCTATAGAATTATCGGCTTTTTCGAGATGAACTAAATAGTGTTTGTAGATATGAAATTTGTTGTATTTATATCTTTTGAGTTCATATTTTTCATCCAATCTATTACTTTCTCCTAAAATAAACAAGACGAGTTTATGAATTTAATGTACAAAGTATGTTTTGCATCGACACAATGTTTAATTTTTTTTTTTTTTTTTTTTTTTTTTTTTTTTTTAACTAGTATGTTTTGGATTTGCGTAAAGACAAAGTTTGAGTATTTGACTAGAAATGTTTTTTTGATAAAGTACTCATGAATTATGATTGTTGTTTTTTTTTTCTATACAGGAGGGATGATATAGGCATGTTTGAGTTCTTTTATTTACGAGTATTTTTTAAGAAAAAAAATAAAAAAGATAAGAAAATTTAACGATTTCAAGTCCAAAGGTTTTTATTTTTTTCTTTTTGAAATTGACATGATTTTTTTCCGAACATTCAGTCAGTATGCGACATCAGGGAAACCTCACCATATAATGGTGAAGTCTTGCACGTACCCCAGACAACGAGATATTGATCAAAAGGATGGAAAAAAATATATAAATATATTGAAGATTTCATCCTTAATCTATATTTAATTCTTTTTTTAGTAATGAGATAATTATAAAGTATAAATTTATACCTATTCTTTTTGGTTTCCTTTCATCTATATTTCTATACTCCTTTATAATAACTATTCCACCATTGATTTTTGAAAAGTATTACATAATAATTACATTCGAGAGTATGAAATTGACTTTAATAAAAACCCATATGAAAAGAGTTATCAGATATTACCAAATTTGTTGTCCTTAATGAATTAAAATACAATCAACAGATTATTAGGATGTCATTGTCGATTTCTTTCAAACTCGATAGCCGATTCCGTGTCCCGTAACAGATACGGTATTAGCATAGATGGTGGTTCGTGTAGGAAAACGCATTCATCGGATTGTTTACCGCCCAAGTGTGCTAAGACATCCGCACATTGGTTCCCATCTCGTCTTGTATGAACTAACACACATTTTTGCTCCACCTTTAACGTATCAATATCTTCCAAGACCTTCTTCAGCGGATGATCCCTGTCCAGCGACTCGGGCCGAAGCCTTAAAATCGTTTCACAGTCGGTCTCGATCAATATGTTTGAAAGATTCTTGTCTTTGATTAAACACAATCCTTTATAAATGCTCCAAACCTCGGCGTCTAAACTCGTGTGAGACTTTCCTCCTTCCATCCTGCCCATATAACCCCATACCCATCTTCCTTTCGAATCTCGGATCAGCCCCCCGAAACTCGACGGGCCAGGATTCCCTTTGGAACTGCCATCCGTGTTCAGGATTCCCTTTATAATTCTGGCTTGGTTGCGAACTTGCGAATGAATTGATAATAATGATGAAAATTTAGTCGAAAGTGTAATGTAAGGGTTTTAACTAATTGGAATGAGGCCGGGTTTACTAGATCACTATCTATACATAACTACGAATTACTCGAGTCTCCACCGACCTTTCAAAACTAATATATGGAAACAAGTTTTTTGCTTGGAGATCGAACACTAGTTAAATATTTATGGAAACAGTTATGTATTCTAGTTCTCATAAGGAAACAAATTATAAAAAGTACTAGAATAAACCGTACCCCAACGTATACATAGATGCAAATTTTTCAGATTAAAAATAAAAATAATAAATGAGAATATCGAAACACTTATGAAATCATATATATTTTGATTTAATTTAATTTTAAATAGACAAAAGATGATTATTACAAAATAGATTATTTTTTTAAGAAAAATACGGTTAGATTCTAATATAAATTACTCGTATCTTTTTTTTTCTTTTAAAAAAAATGCTAAACAAAGCTCTTAGGACTTCAATTAACGTGCATAACAAAATTGTACATTTCCATATTAAAAGTTAACCCCTTGAATTTTATGGTAAATGTACAACTAATTAATGCACCTTAATGAAAGCTCTTAGGCCTTCGTTTAGTAAAACCTTTTTTTTTTAAAGGTTAAAAGAAATTACTGATCGAATATTACAATGGAGGGTATAGACTATGTTGTCTTAAACGAATCCACGTTAGAGAGCCCTCTCACCTACTATTTAATTGGAGGAAAATCTCCTAATAGTCCGCCTAAAGACACAAAAACATATATTAAAAGAAAACTTGTCTTCAAAGATTTGAACTTAATCTCCCAAAATCCAAACTCTCATTGAAAAACTTTCTTACTGTTAAGTTTTGTGCAAAAAAATTATTAATAAATTAAAAAAGTTTGATAGTCATTAAAGTTATAATAAAATTATGTCGACATAAATTGTCACTAAATATTATTATTATTATTATTATTATTATTATTATTATTGTACATAATTACATCTCATGTAAGTGAAAACTTTGTAAATTTGTTTAATAATTAGGGTCATATAAAATTGAGAAAAATCTATAAAATGATAATATTTTTACACATATTTCATATTAAAAGGAACCTATTTAATTTTCGTATTTTTAAAGGATCGCATTTTTAAAAATTTTGCAATACAAGAAACGTTGTTATTTTTTAATGTCAGTCCTCCATTAAGTGTCACATCACCACTGCCACACATCAACGTTGCATATTTGACCCTTACATCAAGTTGCATATTTGACCCTTGACTTTGACTAAAAATACATATATATATATATGTGTTTTATATGAGAATACATCTCAAGTAAGTTTATATATGTTATGTTAGGTTGCCGATGAGTGCTATTATTTTGATATCAAGTTGTACATCTAAACGGAGTTTGTTCACTTTATTGTATTTCTGAAACTCAAGTAAAATACTATCTCATCTTGTTGTAAAATATAACAGGTTCATTCAAGTTGTAAAATTATAGCCAAAAATGCAAAGATAAGCAATAATAGATAACTATATATCGATCAGAAAGATGCTTCCTATTTTTTGAAAAAAAAAGCAAAATGATAAACAAAATTCTTAGGACTTCACTTAACGTGCATAAAAAAATTGCATATTTCCATACTAAAAGTTCACCCCTTAAATTTTATAGTAAATATACAACTAATTAATGCAACTTAACAAAAACCTTTAGGGTTTCGTTTAGCAAAAACCAAAAAAAAAAAAGAAAAAAGATGCATGCTTCCTAAAATACATAAACAATATTTAACAATTATTTCAAGTTGTAAAACTAATACATATTAATGTATCAGTCATGGTTCACCTATGATATCATAGTTATTCAATGTACAGTTATTCAATGTTGTAAGAGGCTACTCAATGGGTAAGACTCATCCCTCAAGTATTAATCATTGTCAGCGTCATATCAGCAAAAAACACTACAAGGACTAACCCCCTAAAATGAACCCAATGTACTCATCCCTCAAGGACTAATCTTGGACCTACCAATTATTTAATTCTACCAATTTATCTAAACTTTACCCTTTTAACCTTTCAAAATTATAACAAACTAAAACATACACAAATTAAAAACACTTCATTAAAACTAAAAACAACCACAAATTTATTTAAAAAATAAACACAAAAAATGTCTAGTAAATTTATACATCATAAATTTTCTAGTAGAACATAATTTTTTTTGAAAAAACAAATAAATTTATACATCATAAATTTTCTAGTAAAAAACCACAAAACCAAGATTTAAGATTTGACCCTGTGTACATCAACACTAATCTCAAGTAGGGATGTGTATGGTCATAATGCAGTCATACCCGTATAAACTCGGATGCACTAAAACGGGAACTGTGACCCGACTCGTTACCCATTCCGACGGATCGGTTCAGACAGGGTTTGGGCAGATTTCGGTTCGGTTATTGGGGTTAAGAGACTTTTCTTCATTTACGTGTCAAAAACCGGCTGACCCGACCCCTCCCGAAACCCGAAAATGCACCAAAACGAAACTGTGACCCGACCCATTACCCTCTTGTCCGGGTCGGGTTCGGGTTCGAGCGGGTCAAAAACAGGTCGTGGATTTTCGGGTTAATTGTACTCCCCTACTCTCAAGCCCATTGATCTGGGCTAATTATGACATATTGTACTCACTTTTAAGAAGAAAAAAGAAAACGAAGTCAATAAAGAGACATAAAGTCATTTGAAAGTACTTTTCTCAAAGGAAGCTATATCCCACCATATATAAAAGAGAGAAGAGAAGAAAGATGCCAAATTCTGTAACTACTTTTTGAATCCGTTAGATTTACGCGGGTTTTATTCAGATCGTCGATTTACACACACACACACTCTCACGCAATCTGTTATACAAATAATTGGTGATCAGCAGGTGGACCGGTTAAGGATCCATGGCGGCTGCTATGGCTGGTTTATATAGGAGAGTTCTTCCATCACCACCTGCCATTGACTTTTCTTCCTCTCATGGCAAGGTCTGTTTTTCTTTTTGTTTTTTACTCTGCATTAAAACATTGGTAATTTGTATTGTTGTTTTGTTTTTTTGGAGAATAATAGGATTTGAATTTGTATAAGAACAAGGTTTGACAATAAAAAATAAAAACTTAATAAAGTACTTATGAATTATGATTGTTATTTTTTGCTTTTCGGGAGGGATTATTTAGGTACAACTATTACTATATACTGTAAAAACTAGTAATGTATAATCGTGGTATATAGAATCAAAAGTTGTGCTAATTATATCACCTCCTTGGCATCTTAGGGGGTATTCGAAATTGCGTTTTGGAGAGATTATCTGGTTATTGTGTTTGGAAAAAAAAAATAAGCAGGAAAAAAGGAAACAACACATAAGTCTTGAGATGATGATAACTTCTATATGTACTTAGTGTATAAAAAAATAAGGTGCCGTACAAAATGTGGGGCCCTAGATTTTACAGCTTTGACCTTCAGAAGCAGCTATATCAATAGGGTCTAATCATGTTTGAAGAATGAAAGAAGTTGCATTAAGGGGCAAGGGTGTAATGCCAAATTTTAGCAAATTGGCAAGTTTTGGATCAATAGAAACATGTCATTTAGTCTTCAAAAAATTTAACAAAACTTACCAAAAAGTGCCAAATGGTGAGGGTGTAAGGGAATCGATGTGCCAAAAGGCCAAAACATGCCAAAACACAAAAAACAAAAAGGAAAGAAAGGGTGAAAAAGGAAACCGATGTGAGCCTCAATCGGCTCCACTAGGCTGATGGAGTCCTTGCCACAAAGTACCGAAAATAAGGGTGTAAGGGAACCAATGTGCCAAATTGAACCGATGGAAAATACTGATGAAAAGAACCGCTTACACCCTTGCTCCTAAGGAAAAAAGAAAGAGAAGTAAGATTAGCTGTAAGCCTGTAAGTATTAACATTGAAGAAGAAAGTTATAAGTTATATAGTTATGATTTTCTTAAGTTGATTAATTTCGAAAGGTACATCTTATGATCATAACTAGCTGTTTAAAGTACATTGTTGGTTTATTGACTATATTTTGCTTTATGGGTTATGAATTTGCAGCAATTGTTCATGGAAGCTATTGATGGTGGAACCATGGAAGGTTTCTTTAAGCTGATCTCTTACTTTCAGACACAATCCGAACCTGCATACTGTGGATTGGCTACATTAGCCATGGTCTTGAATGCACTTTCTATTGATCCCGGGAGAAAATGGAAAGGTAACTTGTTTATTACATTATAATGTATTGCATTTACGTATACACATAGTAACGTGATGTATATTAGCACTCCATATACTAGGTCGGAATCTTCTTTTGGCAAACCGTCTCCAAAATTTTGAAATTTGCGGATTCAGTTCCTGTTATAACTGTATTACTAATTTATCCTAGTGTGGAGAAAAAGAGACCATATTTTCCCATTAAGGTTGTTCTTCGGCTTCATTTTAGTCCTTGAGGTGTTTGGATGTACGGTTTGAAAATCGTTCTGTATTTCTGTATATCTGACATCGAAATTAGCAGCTTTAATAAACATGATAGAGGAGATACTATTTGGATGTGCTTATGCTGTTTGAAATTTGTGTAATTAGATGTTCTAGTGTTGACATATTCTGTGGTTTAGGGATAAAACAAATGTTTAATATGTGATAATAAAAAGTTTCACATCTGGTGTTTTCTCCCTGCCATTCTACATGATATTGCTTGATAATATAAAGTTTAACCATTTTTATATATTTGCGATTTTTAGTTATTTGAGATTCAACTTAACGGTTAAGCGAGGTAGGATCTCTGCTTGTGTGTGTGTGTGCGCGCGCGTGTTTGTTTGCTGTTGTTACCAACTGTTTCTGTTTATCCAGCATTAAAAACCAACCAATCTGATCATCAGTTGCAAAATGCAAAGCCATTCACCCCCTGAAGCACGGATTTCACACTTGTATGATCCGCAGCCCCATGATGACTTTTCCGTTCGACATTATTTATTTACAGGTCCATGGAGGTGGTTTGATGAAACTATGCTTGATTGCTGTGAGCCATTAGAAAAGGTAAAGGCTGAAGGAATTTCGTTTGGGAAGGTTGTGTGCTTGGCTCATTGTGCTGGAGCAAAAGTTGAAGCTTTTCGGACAAATCAGAGCAATATTAATGAATTTCGAAAGCATGTCATTGCATGTACCAGTTCTGAAGATTGTCACCTGATCTCATCGTATAACCGAGGCACATTCAAACAGGCCAGTTTAAGCTCTCATATTTTTTATGTTTTCTCATCTATTGTGTTGTGAACCATCTTTATTGGAGGTGGCAAGCTGGACAGGTGTAATGGGTCAAAACAGTTTTTTGGTTGAAACATGCCGATGTTTCACGCATCAAGTTCGATTAAAAATCATTGACGTGTTAATCATGATCATGAATATAGTATTGTTGTCATAATAGTATAATTCCTTAATAAAATGACTAAAAAGATTGTATTGTATGCATTAAAACTAGACTTTGGGTGGGTTGACTACTCAACATGTTGACCCGTTTTATAAGGTTGATTCTCCAGAAACTCCAACCGACTCATACCAGATGGCTGGGCTAACCAATTGATCCAATCTCATTAGGAAGTTTCTGATGCACTAGGTTTCTCCTTAGCTCAGCTAGGAACTGAACCTGGGTGTATCCTCAATTCTCCTCATTCCTTTTCAGCTAACTTTTTTTTTTTTTATCCCATTTGGGACTAACGAAATCCAATTCAAATTCTAGATATTTGTATCTAAATGAATTACCACGTCTAATCTTTGATATGTGATGAAATTGATTTTCTTTTGATTTTTTTATAATGCAGACGGGTAGTGGGCACTTTTCACCTATTGGTGGTTATCATGCTGGAAAGGACATGGTTTTAATTCTGGACGTTGCACGTTTTAAGTATCCACCTCATTGGGTTCCACTTACACTCCTGTGGGAAGCCATGGATACCATTGATGATGCTAGTGGATTTCGTAGAGGGTAAGTTATGCAATATTTTCTCTCCTAGTAATTTACTGAATTGCATACTGTAACATGTTGTATACGGGTGTTTCTTCATTGACCTTGACAAGTTTTATATTTACTTTCGCATTTTGTGTCAAAAAATCAGCCTACCCTTCATTTCTGTTCATCGATAATATCTTGTTTTTGTTTCAAGATTCATGCTAATATCCAGGCTTCACCGTTCACCAGCACTACTTTACACCCTGGTACGTTCCGCGATACATTTCTCATTTAGGAGTTTAAAAGGAAAGTTGGGTGGGTTGGGTAACAGGTCATTTAGGGTCCCTGTGCCAGTCAGAATAGGCCGTGTGTGCTTTATCGGAATACATTATGTCCAAAACCTTTAAAATTTGGTGATAGTTAAAAATACACTTCGAGACTTCAGACCTTTTTTTCTTTTCAGCTTTCTTTTCTTACCCCCCTGACCCGTTAGTGATAAAACTTACCCAGAATTAACTTGTTCAAAACTGAGTGGATTGAAATTGACACCTCTCTACAGCAGTTTTACCAGTGATAGACATCTGATCAAATAGTACTTTTGCAACAACCTTACACTGCCTAAAAGAACAGTTTTTGATCCATTTAGTTGCAATAAAGTGTATTACAACCGGAAACCTTCTATACTTGTTGCTATATGCAATTATATTGGCACTTTTGGGTTTTGTTGCAGAGCTGTAAGCATGAGAGCTGGGCCAACATTGCAAAGTATTTGCTTGAAGATGTGCCAACTTTGTTAAGTTCAAAGAATGTGAAAGATGTGAAGGATGTTTTCTCCATCATTTTCAGTTCTTTCCCATCAAAGTTTCTTGAATTTATCAAGTGGGTTGCAGAAGTTAGACGTCAAGAAGATGGTGGCCAAGATCTAAGTTTAGAAGAAAAGCAAAGAATTGCTATCAAGGTATGTTATGAGGTGGAGATTTCGACTTGTTTAGGGACGATCAGGTTACAATTTCTCTATAACAGGTCAAAATGGAAAAATAAAGTAGTTTGCTAGTGGATCAGGTTACATATTTGTAGTACTTATTAACTATAAAAATGTTAAATGCAACTGTTTTGAACTAACAAAACAGAGACTTCTATTGATATATCTTGTTCTGTAGGAAGAGATTCTGAAACAAGTACAAGAGACTCCTCTATATAAAAACGTGACAGAATTGCTGTTTCTTGGAAAATCATGTTCATGTAAAGATTCTTGTTTGACCGATATTGCAAAAAGTGTCTGTTGCCAAGGTGCAAGATTGTTAGAAAGAGTTAGTGAATCTTCCTCTGCGAATGGATTTTGCTGCCGAGAAACATGTGTAAACTATCTTAAAAGCAACGGAGACACTCCCGTTACAGTAGTCTCAGGGACAGTGACTAATGGCATTGGCATCCAACAGGTGGATGTTATTGTCCCTTCATCTGGATTAAGTGGTTGCGTCGGGATGCACCCAACAAGTAATGATGTTCTCACGGTACTTTTACTGGCGTTGCCTCCACAAACGTGGTTTGGTATCAAAGATGAGAACCTTTTGCAGGACATTAATACCCTTGTATCAATAGATAATATTCCCGTTCTGCTTCAAGAAGAGGTACCCTTACATCTGCTTTGTGCATCTTTAGTAATTGTCACGAAATTGGTAGGCTTATAGGGTTAAATTGGGTGGGCAGTGGTGGCAAAGTGGCAGGTTGGATAACGGGTTCTATGTGGTATGTCTAAAATAGTAGACATTGAAATAACTTGGTTAGGTACACGTGGAAAAATGACGTGTTGGGTTCAGCTCAAAATGGGTAGTTCTTTGGTCTGGCTTGATACGGGCCCAGTTGGTTCAACCTAAAATCATGTTACCAATATTTTCTTCTAATTTATTTAACAAATAGTGTGTCAATATGATTACAGACATCGTATAATTTCAACATTAATAATTATAATAATGTAGCTTTTTGATCAAATTGATATAGGAGGTTTTATACATTAAGAATAAACTTTTTTTTGGCTTTCAACGCGTTTGCCATGTTGGCTGTTTGCCATATCTAATTTTACTTGTTTGACCCGTTAGGGAAAAAACGCAACCTAAATCAGACAAATTATATTCTGACGGGCTGAACTGCTCACTAATCATCAGTTTTAAGTACTTTACATGGATGATCTCATGAAATTGGCAAAAAAGTTTTATCATTCATTGATTGTATAAATCCTGCATCTTTTATGTGAATGCATATCTGTATTGCAGATTATGCACCTGCGTGGTCAACTTTATATTCTCAAGCGATGCAAGGATGATGAGATAGAGGGAGACTTCAGCGCACCACTCTTGTCTCACTGTGCTTCATAAATGCACCATCTCCATCCAGTATCTTGTTATACATTGTTAATACATTGATGAACCACACCCTTCATTAAATAAGCTCGGGCTACCTAAAGAACATACATTTTCGTGTATGTTATGTAACGATAATTTAAAAACTCTACGCTCTCTGAGATTTATAGAAACATTATTTATATTCTTTTTTTTTTACTTCCTCACACGCTCCCTCCATTTTCTCACATTTTTCCGCACGACACAATTTCAGATGACGTCCCAGAAAATTTCCAAGCCAACCCCTTTTTTCAGAAAATGCCCAGGAAACGGACGAGAAAACAAGCTGTTGGGTTAGACTTGATGTAATAGCAATATACATGATTTAAATCATGTATGTGTTACCAACATACATGATTTACGTACTTTTACTTGATTTTATTTTCCAATATGAAGCCACATATAAATTATAAAAGCTGCAATGAAAAGTTAAGGGGGCGTTTGGTTGCGGAAAACACCTCTTGTTTTTCAAGAAAACATGATAAACAGAATACACGTTCTAATCATAGTTTCTAAGAATGTTTTCCAGGAAAACAAAAAACAATATTTTCCACTTTTCAACAGAAAACTTGAAAACATATGAGTGCGTTTAGTTGTAAAAAATGTTTTATAGTTTTTCATTTTTAAATTCTCTAGAAAATGGAAAGAGTTTTCAATCTCTTGAAAACAAATAAAATTTTTGAAAATGTGTTCAAAACTAGAAAACATTATTTTCATTTCCCTTATTAAAGAAGATGTTATAATATACTTAGTTAAGTGAGAGGTTTGGAATCGGGTGGGGGGGAGGGGGTAACGGGGTGGGAGCGAGGGATTGTTGGGGGGGGGGGGGGCATGGACGGGGGCGTAGGTGAGAGTTAATATAATTTTAGGATTTCAAAATCAAGAAAATGGAAAATGAAAAGTAAAAAACAATAAAAAGGTGTTTTCTAATTTCTCATATAATAGTGGAAGGTTTTAGGTAAAATAAAATAACTATTAAAGTAAAACAATAGGTTTCCCTTCCCTAGAATCAGTGTGCATCATGAAAATTATCGTGCATCAATTGCTTCGTGAATCTTCGTTCATCAATTTAACAATGATTTAAGGGTCAAAATCTTGTCTTATTTGTTTTACTTTAATACATGTTTTACAATACCCAACCCCATAGTGGAAAACCATGTAAAGAAAACAGTTTTGGAAAACAATGATTTGAACGCGTTGAAAATGAAAATGAATAACAATGAGTGTTTTCTCAAACTAAATGTGCCCTATTTTTCTTGTTTTCCATATTCATTTTCCATTTGCTTCCTCTCCCTCTACTCACATCTCTAACATGTATTCTAGTTTTCTAATTAGAACGCGTTTCCATAATTTTTATTTGTTTTCTAAAATATAAAAACCCCTTTTATTTTCTTAAAATTTATATTTGAAAAACTAGAAAATATTTTCTAGAACCAAACGAGCCCTAATCTCCCGCATCGCCGACTGACGCAGTTATTGATGGTGGCATTAAATAGAGAGTAACGAGTTATTGTTGTTTTTGAAAAAAAAAAGTATTATCTTATTAAAATCTCATACTTTATAACACAAAGATAAGTAGATAACCCATTCATGAGTTGTTTTTATTGTGACTTCCATTAGATATACGTGTAGTAACGATCACGTTCTTGTCTTTTTAATTAACATAAGTGTTTCAAGTTTTAAGGTCTTGTAAATACTAGCCTACAATGTTGTTTCCATTTGAGACATTATGTTTATAGTACACAATATATCTTCAATTCTTTCACTTATTCAAATTAGCATGTTTAAATGTCTATACATGGAATGTTTTACCCATGCTGCGCTAAGTGGGTGTTGCTAGGATCTTTCAAGTAAGCCATGAAGGTTGAGTGTTAAAGATGTAACTAGATATACAATAAGGATGAAAAATGAAAATTAGAATACTGATGAAAGATAGTTAGATAGGTGTAAAAACTCAAAAAGTATTGAATTTGAGGGGTTAATATAGGCTAATGAGACAGTCATGGTAGTTGGATATTTTAAAAACCGGTTAGAATTCGTTGGTTCGACGGGTAAACCCAAGGGTTCTATCGACCGGTTTAACTTTAGGCGGTTTTTAGTGTATCTACACAATCAGAAAACCAGTAGATTTTGGCAATTTCATTCATTTAACAAGTGAATTGAAATATATTGTTTAGTTACTAATGTGACTTAATAATCAAGTATTTTGATGTATTAATATTGGAATAATGGAAGCACAAAAAAGATTTGTAAACGACTAAATGGTCAAGGCTCATAAGAATTATTATAAGGGATTAGTGCGCCGGAATGCAACAAACTATGCCCAAAAGGTTATAATGTGCACGAACTAACGTTTTTTTCTATTATATGCATAAACTTAGTAAAAATGTTCAAATCATGCAATGTGAATACGTGGCAGCCCGTATGAGCTGCCACGTGTAAATTATTATTATTTTTGAACAGGTCATGTTTAAGGTTTTTATTGGTCGGTCACAAAAAGTTGCATGATATAAACTTTTTTATTAAGTTTATGTATACAATAATAAAAAAAATGTTAGTCCGTGCACACTATAACCTTTTAAGCATAGTTTATTGCATTCCGGGGCACTAAACCTTTAATGTCATTAGGCCGCGTACATCGCCATCAATGAATAATCCAAAAAGAATAACCACCATTTGTCTTTTAATATATTGTTTGGCAACATACTTTAAATTGGCTTAGCAAAAAATAAACTATTGTCTATTGTATTTAAGGAGATGCTGGTAACCACCCCATCATATTATTAATGACATATTACCAAAAAATAATTAAGATAAAATGCTCCAAAACAAACAAATTTTTACAAACACTACTTACAAACTGATGTAAGCTATATATATAACATGCAAGATAGCAAGCTAAATTCTAACAAAGAACACGATATTTTCATAAGCAAACAACTATATGGCTGAAGAGCCAAGACACAGGCCTCATCCGTTGTTAAGAGGAGGAAGAAGAAGCGGCTACAAGTATACGCATGGTTTCTCATCTTCTCAGATCAAATCGTTGGCCGCAATTTGTGAAGCTTTCATTCCTCCGGTTCCTCTGCCCCCTAATTCTAACTCTAACGATGCCATCCGTTCGTTTTATGCTGCTTCTGGATCTCAACATCCTACTCCTCAAGAGGTTCAATCGTCGTTTCATATAACCATTGTGTTTGTTCTTTATACGTGAATATATAAACGAAACGTTGTGTGTGTTGAGTTAGGTTGCAGAAAAGATGGCAAAGAGATACCCATCACAAGCGTTGTTCGTTTTGAAGTTGATTCTGACGCTACTCTCTACGAAATTGGGAAGCCTTTTGTTCTGTGGGACAGTTTGTTTCGACACCAAGTGGCCATTTATTCACAGCTTTTGTGATATGGGTTGGAACAAGAGAGAAAAAATTCTTCAAAATTGGTCAAATACACCCAAATGGTTCATCCCTCAGCTTAGACTTGTGTTTCTTATGTTCAAGTCTATGTGCCTCTGCGTTTTCTTCTCATTCGTAAGTACTTAAAATAGGGTAATGATTCCTCCTAATTATTCATAAACCTAAAAAAGTTGAAAAATCAAGAGGTAAAATTAATTAAGAAAAGGAATTCATTTGTCACATTCATATGGTTAGTAAATTGTGCCCAAGAAAATATATGTCACGCTCATTTTCTGACCATTTAAGTAATCTAAGAAACTTTTATTATTTTTAGCCCCAAATCTACTCTAATTACTCTTAAGTAGCCCAAAAAATTCTAAACCACCCCATGTCGGAGAATCGGGGATTGAAACCAATACTTGTCATTTCATACCGAACTATCCAATTAAATTATGTGTTGATAGCGGAATTAAAAAAAAAAAAAAAAAAAGTACTAACATTTAATGGTGCATGAAACATTTGAAAATTGTGAATATGTTGTATGGATCAAAAGAGCCAGCAACCATAATATATATATTTTTAATATTTTTATTTTCAGACAGATGAAAATTCATATAACCCATCACTGGAAGCGATCGGGTATGACCATGTCGAATCACGATCCAATGACTCGGTCAAGTCACATAAAGCGAGACCGTTGGATAAGGGTGTGGTCGAAACCGGAAAGGAGAGTGATGCAACGTTCATGGAGTTGGTTAAAAGCAAAGGTCTTGAAATTGAAAATGGTGAAAATGGGGTTTATAATATCAAATGTGATGTAGTAATAGTCGGGTCGGGTTGTGGGGGTGGTGTTGCTGCCACGGTTCTATCTCGCTCTGGCTACAAGGTCGTGGTAGTTGAGAAAGGTCATTATTTTGTATCTGATGATTACTCGCAACTCGAAGGGCCGTCCATAGATGAGTTATATGAAAATGGAGGGGTATTATCGACTTTAGATGGGAAAATTACGATTTTAGCAGGGTCGAGTGTTGGAGGTGGGTCGGTCGTAAATTGGTCCGCTTCCATCAAGACACCGGATGATGTTATTGAGGAATGGGCGGTTGATAAAAAGATTCCGATGTTTGGAACAAACGAGTACCAATTAGCAATGGAAACTGTGTGTGAGAGACTCGGTGTTACGGGGAGTTGTAAAGAGGAAGGATTTCAGAACAAAGTGCTTCGAAAAGGGTGTCAGAAACTCGGGTTGGATGTGGAAGTGATTCCTCAAAATGCGTCGCAAAATCATTATTGTGGTTTGTGTACTTATGGATGTAAAATGGGAGATAAGAAAGGGACCGATTCTACTTGGCTAGCTGATGCTGTCGAACGTGGTTGCGTCATATTCACCAGTTGCAAAGCCGAGAGGTTCATGTTTGAGGAACGCCATGGTCGTAAAAGAAGTCAGGGCGTGATGGCTATTGCAGAAAGTAAAGCCATCACTAGGAAATTATGTTTCCAGGCACGAGTAACGGTTGCAGCTGGCGGTGCCTTATTGACACCGCCATTATTGGTTTCTAGTGGGCTCGGGAACCAACACATAGGCCGAAACCTACACCTTCATCCTGTTTTATTAGCTTGGGGATATTTCCCGTCAGTTTCAAGTGAAATTGGCGGGAAGAGTTACGAGGGAGGAATCATAACCTCCCTTCATAAAGTCAAATCTTTTGATAAATTATCAACGAAAGTCCGTGCAGTTATAGAAGTCGCTGCTATTGGACCTGCAAACTTTGCATCTTTCTTTCCTTGGGTGTCCGGGGTGGACTTAAAGGAGAATATGGTCAAATACCCAAGAATCGCGAAGATTTTCTCATTAGTAAGAGATCAAAGCTCTGGCGAAGTTCGAGAAGAAGGGAACATAAGCTACGATTTAAATGAGATCGACAAAGAAAATTTGAAAGCCGGTTTACGACAAGCTTTGAGGATACTAGTGTCTGCAGGAGCGGAAGAAGTTGGAACATTAAGGAACGATGGCCAGCGAATAAAATGTCGTGGCCTTAAAAACTCGGATTTGGAAGAGTTTCTTGATTCTGTTGGGGCGATTGGTGGGCCGACATCAGGAGAAGATTATTGGACAGTTTATGGCTCGGCCCATCAGATGGGAAGCTGTAGAATGGGATGCAATGAAGATGAAGGCGGGGTGGATGTAAATGGAGAATGCTGGGAAGCGGAAGGGTTATTTGTTTGCGACAGCAGTATACTGCCTTCTGCGGTCGGCGTAAACCCGATGATTACTATAGAATCGACTTCATATTGTGTATCAAACAAAATAGCTCAGGCACTTGACAGTGGGAAGTATACGGATTGATAGGACAATATTGCAAGTTAATGAGTACCAAATTGGGGTAATTTGGTTTTATATGCATTCATGTGTTGTGAAATTATGTAATAAGAAACTATGTGATATGTAATATGGTAGGTAAATAAGCCTCAAAGTGAATATAAATTTATGAATAACACATGTTAAAATTGTTAGTTTAGTTTATGACCTGAAATTATAAGTGACCTGAAGCATACTTTTTAAGGTGTAGAAGAAGTGAGGGTAAAGTCGTAAAAACATTTGCTAGTAAATACTCGTATTATTTTCTCTGTTTTCAAATATGTCAAACTATATATACAATTTATTTGTTTGTAACTTTGTACTGTCATGTCATGTTGAATGTGATGCTTAATTTGGTTTCAACCCTAAGGCTATTAGGCCGCGTCTTTGGCATGCATCCTTGACCACCTGGATGCTGGACGCTATAGACATCGAGCGTCCAAGTGCTTGCGTCCTCCATTTCAGTCCTCCGCAAGAAGTTCACGGGCGCTCTTATGTGGGGTCCAACAACGTATATGTAGACCAACTTTTTTAAAAAGAAAAAAAAAAAACTGTTTTCTTCTTCTTGTCAAATGCAACGACTACAGAGACCAAAATTGTTTTTTTCTTCTTTTGTTTCATTTTAAACCAACCGAAACCAACCTTCAATCTCACAACCATTCATTCTCACATACAATCAAACCAACACCATGTCTAAAAAAAACACCCAACACCAACATATAAAAAACAACCAAAATGTTGCCGACGACATGCTTCAAAGCCTTCTTAACTTTCCTCCTCCACCAACCGAATATGTTTTATCGTTATGTTTTTTTAATTGTAACTTTTTTCAAATAAATGTTGTGTGTTTTTCTAATTTTAATGTGTTTTTTTAAATGTGTTTTAATGTTAAATAAATATTTTGGTTAAATATATTTAAGAAGAAAATAAATGGTAAATTATTTGATGAGGTGAAATTCCAAAAATCTTGTTTTATAGATTGGAAGAGTCCTGATGAGAGTCATGAATGATGTGATACTAATATGGCACCTGAAGAAGTTCAAGAAACTTAAAGTGTGAACTTGGACCCCCGATCTTTAAGAATTAAAGAAATTTTTTTTTGCGAGAACCTTTGAGAACTTTTTAAATCAAGCCCAACTGATGATTATTCTTTACATGAAAATTGTTTTTTGATTGTATTCAGAATAACTTATGTGTGATTTTGAAGTTTATAATTGTGTGGAGGCATGATTATCATCCGTTATACAATTACGTGGAGATTTGGATTTTTGATCACATGTACACGAATATTGCTATGATTACATGTGATCGACTCCCTCGTTGATAATTTTTGACTTCCTTCTCTTTTTTTTCCCCACCTTTTCATCTACATTGAGGCGAGTTAAATTAACCAGAAAATCTAACTGAGCTTTAATATATATAGTTGTATATATAAACATCTACGGAGTATAACATTTCAGTCTTGTTGAGGGCCCACTTCAATGTTTTAAGCCCTGATAATGGTTGTGATTTCTTTGTTTGGCTTGATACTTACTGTGTACAATATGATCCGAATAATAAAATGTATGTAAATCGATAAGTTGTGAAAATTGTGAAAATATAACATTGATGAATTACATTGACAAGTGAGTGTTGTGTGTATACGTATGAGAGAAAGGGATTTTCTAAGGGTGTGTTAAAGGGGCAGTACTAAATGGGGGCAAAGGGGGTCCAATGGTCCATTTCAAATTTAAATTTTGTCATGTATTTTTAAATTTTTCATAAAATTTTAAAAATTTTCTATAGGTTTTTAACATTTTGCCACCTTTTAGATTTATTTTTCATAAGTTTTCTAAGTTTGCCCCCTTTAAAAATTTTTCCTGGTACCGCCTCTATGTGTTTGGTAAGATGGAAAGGAAAGGAGAAAAGAGAATGAGAAAGGCTTCCCTTGTTTTGTTGCACTGGAGAACGAAATCGAAAATGGAGAAGTGGGAATGGTTTTCATTCTCTCTATTAATTAAAATTTTATATTTTTCTTATATTCATTCTCTATTTGTACCAAATGACATAATCTAATTTTTTTTCAAATACTTATTCTTTTTTTCTGCTATTTTCATTATCTGTTACATTTTCAATCTTTATGATTATCTCATACCAAATACCCCTAAGTTCTAACATGTTACAACTAGGCACATGTTCAGACACATTTAATAAGCTACTCGTAATATTTTTATACTTGCTTATAAATACATTTAATAAGCTTTGATAAAATATAAACTTTACCATTTTAGGATGTTAGATTTTTATATTTTAAAAAACATTATGTATCTAGACATGTACTTTGTAGACACATGTTAGAAAGTATCTTCTTATTATTGGAGTGGTAATCACTTAATCCTAGCTTAATCAAATAAATACGATTTCAATAAAGGATGTGGTATGGTGAGAAAGATTATTTAAGATCCGCTTAGTGCGGGACTTTTTCATTGTGCGATTAGCACACATCATACGTGTCTGGGGTAAAATTTACTTTTCAAAAAAATACGATATGCATGAACATCCCAATATTTGCATGCAAATCCGGTTTTTACAGCTCAATTCTCCACGGAAAGTAAGATTATATATATAGGAGATCTCTTATCATATACACATTCTAGCTATATATAAGGATAAGGTTATTATCAAACAGAACACTCGATAACATCGGCTGCCCGATTGGAGATCCTAAATTAACATCCCTCAATAAGATGTGTTATGATAAACATTGATCCCATGTTATTTGTTGGTTTTGCAACAAAGATTTTATCCAATCTCCGGTGGTTATTAAACTAAGTTATTGATAATTGATTATGATAATATAAATTAAATAAAAATTTTTGTTAATTATAGCCCCTGAATGGTTTATGTATAAATGTAAAATGTTGTAGAGAACATAAACATTTTTTTAAAAAAATAGTTTTCCCATAAATGTTATGATTAACAAACTAAAATAATAGTGTAGATTTTGAACCAAAAAAAAAAAAAAAAAACAGTAATAGTACCTTCTAAACTGGGATAATAAAAAATCCAAGAAAGTCAAAATAGGACTACTGTATTGAAACCAGTCAAAAGGGGAATAAAAACGCACATTAGTCACAAAAATATGGTGACTAGCAGAAGTCACGAGACAATACTGTAACATTACCTTAATCATGGTTTAGCCAGTAGTCACGAATTCGGTTAACAAACGGTGTTGGACTTTTCATTTTTGCCACTGTCGAATTGACATATCCTTTAGAACATGTAAGAAATGCAATACTAACCATTAATTTTCAAACAAACTTACAAGACAAATCATGTACCGTTTTGGTACCAAAAACTAACGCCGCATAGAACTCATACTCAGTCAGTCAACATCCTCACACATGAATCATAATATATAGATTATTCACTTGCCTTTGATAAGTTTTGAACATACGATTTCTAACTTTCATTTATGGGCTCACGTAGTCACATGATGTCATGGTACCACTGTCAAACAAACTTAGAGTACGTACCATAATTAGAGTTGTTTACTAAGGTCTTAAATTTTTACAAGTCCTTAACATTACTAAAATTCCCAAATTTATATTATAAACGACATCAAATAAGAAAGTAGATGAAATAAATGTTTAAAAGTCCAAAAGGTTGTAAGATAATATCATTTTATCTACTCGTATGTTACAACCATTTTAGCAATATATGAAAGAAGTTTCTATGTATTTAATAGAATTTTTCGTGTTCTAATGTCCATCTTATGATATCCACTACTTCACTAGACCTCTAAAACCATCGGCCGGCCACTTGTGTTTGGTCACTTAATTAAATGTTTTGAATTGAGACTTGTTCAAAATACTCCGCATTAGCAATTGTTTAAGGCGACGTTGTCTTTTGTTTCGTCCGCTTTAGGAATAAATACAAATTAACCTAACCATGCATGTTTGTCTTCAAAAATTTGGTATAATTAATAGGGAGCTTGCAAATGAAGCCAATGTTGGGGAAATTCGTGAATAACGAACAGATAACCGGATACAATTAAACTCTGAAAGGCGTGTAATCACTTTCAGATTGAATCAATTTGGCGGTTCACCCAAACTATTCAATCGGATACAATTCAAAGAATTAAGAACGTTCTGTGTGTTTATTATTTGAGAAAAAAGAACCAGAAAGAAGGAAGAAAAAGAATGATCAGAAATCTTGTTACGGGTTGTATAAATCTACCAGAAGGCAGTTATTTGCAAGGTTTCGAAATTGCCATTTTTAGTCCCTCAAGTTCCGAAAATTAATTTTCGAAGGGATTTTTACTATAGCAACTTAATGGAAATAATTTAATTTTCGACCCCAGCCAGGGGCTCTGCCCCTTGGACCCCGCTCCCAGGGGCGCTGCCCCCGGACCCCCGTACGCCCCTAAGGTCATAATAAATTCAAATAGGCGTGCACTATGCACCATCAATCCTATATGATGTATTATTATGACAATACTGATCAAACAAGTTAACCCAATTACACTAAAATATCCAACAGCCAACATAGTTAGCGAATGCATTCAAAATTAAGCTTCATTTATGGGTTATGAGTTTGATACGTGGTGGACGGTGGTGGTATGCTTGTGATAATTTTATGGAAATGTTACTTAATTTGTGATAGTTCACGTCCAGTTAAAACAACTTAGTCTATTTTGAGTGATACTCATCATTATTAATTATATAGATTTGTTAGAGTGTAATTGAAATGCCTTTTTTTAAAAGAAAAAAACTAAATCTGAAAGTTATTTGGATATATCTACAAATAGATTATATGATACCGTAATGATTATATTATATAACTAGATTTTAGACCCGTATCAAATAGATGGGTTTATAGCATTATTAATATAAAAATTAGTATATGAAACAAAAAATATACTTATACGTTAAAAAGTAAAAATATACTTAAAAAATTAAGACATATAAGATCAAACATACTATTATTCTGTTGAATATATATTAGCTATTATTTGTTATTTAATATATTAAACTCATTAGTTATTAAAAAATGTAATTAAATAGTGTAAATTAAAGGTGGAAAATAAAAAAGTATAAATTAAAATCAAAATTATAAAAATAAGAGTCAACTTAAATAAATCAAGAGTTGTGATTGGTATCTAGTATATTAAAAAGAAAAATTAAGATAAGATAAGATAATAATAATAATAATAATAATAATAATAATAATAATAATAAATAATAATAATAATAATAATAATAATAATAATAATTTGTTTTACGTATCATCATCATATATGAATATATTATGGTGTTTAGAATTATTTATTTATTTATTTATTATTATTATTATTATATCAAGATTTTTATTAATACATAACACAATTTAATTGCAATGTTTAATAACTTAATTTAGAAAAATTAAGAGTTATAATTGGTCAATTTTATTATATTTAAAGATAAAGATAATGATAAAGACCTGTAAACATATATATCTGCAAATAGATCTATAATATAAATCTGGAAGATTGGATATATATCGCTTATCATAAGTGACCCGTGATGAACTATTAAAAAAAGTTATCATCACTTCAATATTGACAAGTTAATTGATTATGATTTTATTGCATATTAACTTTATTCACTTATCATATAGTGTTTTTAAGTTTTTAGATTTTAATCTAGCTATCGAACACTTCATTGCTTATATTTTATCTTAGTATCATATCGATCTGTAATACTGATAAACTAATTGCTGTTATTTTATTGCATCTTAAGTCTTAACTACTTGGTGTTTTTAAGTTTTTAAATTTTAACCTTTCTATCGAATATTTTATACTACTTTAAATATATTAAAATAAAAGTTAGACCATTCAAACAGATTATATGATATACTTTAAAAAACTTCAATTTTGACAACGAGAAAAAGTTCGTGAATAACACTAAAATCTCGTATAATCGTTCTTCGTTCTGATATAAAACAGGGAAATGATTAATCCTCCTAACTAAATAAACTAATAATCCTTAAAAAATTAGAGAAAAAGAGAATTATTTTAATAGGTTATGAGGATTATTAAATTGTTTAGTTAAAAAATTTATCATTTTCCTATAAAATAATCTCCAAACATATCCTCAACCGATACAAACTCGAATCATTGATGACATACAATATTTTATTGTCTGACCCAATACGAATACAATAAAGATTAGATGGGCCCCTTGACAATATATTCATCATTCCTTAATATTTAATATCTTTAAATTATAAATACAACGTCTAAAGAGAACAAACTCCATATTTTCCGATTCACAATTCTAAACACAACAACAACAACAAAAAAAACAATGACAGGAGAAGATGCAACAAACCATACTAATACTAATACTAATCATCATTATAATTATCATCCATTGTTAAGTGGAGAAAAAAGAGATGATAAAAAGTATACCAATAATGTTTTCTCACCATCTCATATCAACTCTTTGGAAGCAATTTGTGAAGCTTTTATCCCTCCTCTTCCTGTCCCCCTTGACTCGAATCCTAACGAAGCGATTCGTTCGTTTTATGCTGCTTCTGGATCTCAACATCCTTTTCCTCATGAGGTTAATTTGGCTTCTTTTTCTTTACTCGACGTTTGGTTTGGTTTGTGATATTTATGTTTTTGTTTTTTTATTTTATATATATATCTACTTGATGGATGATGCTGACTCTATATAAAATATGTTTAGTTACACTTTCTTATTAAGAATAGCGCATACACAAAATGGGTAGATATATGATTAAAACTATCGATTTTGCACATGTCATCTTAACAAGAATTAACTACAAGGATCGTTTTGTACGTCCTTTAATTTTCTCAGCTACACCTTTAAAGGCAAACAAGAATTTATTTTCTGTAAGTTTGGGCCAATTAACTTTGAAGCAGACTAATATATATAAAGATTTATAGACAATGTAGAGAATTGCTTGTGGCCAACTTTTGTCTCCTTATGGCTACAAGCCTACAATGTTACTATATACTAATAAAGTCTATCAACTTTAACTAATATATTTTAAAAAAGGCAATCCTACATAACAAATTTCTAAAATTGCTTATACTTGCTAATTGTGCATATATGATTTTTGTGGTTAATATATACTATAATAGAAGCAATTACTGTGTTCATCTAACTGATTTTTATTTTTTACATATACTAAGATCTAGAAAACCTTTGAATTCAAAATTGATATAGTTAAAATGTATTATTGATGCTTAGAATAGTAAGTCCATTGAGATGGCCAATAAAAGTCTTTGGCTACAATTGTCGTATTCATCTAATCTTAACTTATTCTTTGTATTACCGACATAGTTAATGAATTCAGGCAAATGAGTTTTTAGTTTATAATAATGGTTTAAAAGATTAGTGGGAAGTTTTGTTACCCCGATTTAAACTTAAACATGAGTATTTAACCTTTAATTGTAAAATGCCTTCAATTTTTAGTTATTGGATTGATTTTAATGAAATTTGGCGTTAAGGAAAAAAAAATTTATACTTTAAAAAGTATAAAATGAAACAGCTTTTAATACGAGGCAGTACGTGTACCGTCTCACAAAGTCATATACATGGGTAATATTATATCCCATGGTGCCTAAAATGAAACAGAGTTGGGATGTTGATTTACGCCTAATATTGATTGATTTATATGAATGACATACTTGTGATTGGGCTTTGAATAAATCCATGTCAATTTCACGTGATGAAGACTGAAAGACTTTTATTGAGATTGTCATTCCTATTCTTGAAACTATCGGTGAGCCTATCATTGTATTTTAGCTTTTATGGTAAATAATGCAAATAACATGATATAAATGGAGCCAACGATGATCAGTCCAGCTGGTCAGAAACACTTTCGATTTTACTTAAGTTTTTGAGTTTGATCCTTAGGGATAATAAGTGTTGGAGTTTTTCTTTCAGAATACTTGTAACGGTACATGGTCAACATTTCATTGTTTAAGATACGTGCAAGTTTTACCATTTTACGATGAGATTTTCTTGATGTTATATCCCGATTGAATTTTCGGAAAAAATTAAGAATATAAGTTTATTTTGTTGGCAAAATTTAGGGAAGACATTAAATATCTTAAACATTTATATACATCATTGAAATATTTGGCGGTGGTTGTAAAATTAACAAAACTTGTGACAAAATTGATCACGTGGTAAACCACTAGTCAGCAACTAAAACAGTAAAGAGAGAGTACTGATGTCGACGTTTTAAGTTAACATACGAGATCAATGGACTCGTGTCACGCATGAATTGTACAATGTCGTATATAATGATAAATGAAGATTAACTCATAGCCTAAAAATTAACCTAATAATAGGTGGCATATTGGCATGCGAAAGAATCAAAGGATAAAATAAGAAAATAGATTTAGTGGAATCTACGTGTCAAATCCTTAAGGTTTTAGATTGATTTTTAAACCTAAGGTTAGGTTGATTTAGCATTTTCCAAATTTTTCAAAAATAAATGTACTCATTTGAGTCATTTTTTAGACATATACATTCACACACAAAACTTTCTTGTTTCAATATGTAGTCATTCGAGTCATATTTGGGTACGAACCTGGTTATTTGTTACGTAATACTCCTGACAATGTATTCTCAATATATTTGATTGGTTTGTAGATATGAAATAAATTCATCTAACTGCTTTGACATTTTCACTCACCCTCTTATTACGACTCATCAATTTGGTGCATCATGATTTGTTAGACATCATAACAAATTAACACACTTCTAAGATTTTATTCTTAGACATTAGCTTCTTGTACTCAAGTTATTAATGAATTTATAAAAAAAGTTATTATTAGCAAGTAATGATAGAGTTAAGAAATGTACATTCACACAAGTATTATATTTGGGACTTAGATCTTGCTTGGAATAGAAGTGCTTCGAGCTTATATGTAAATTGTTGTAAATGTCACATTCTATATTCTAAGAAGAAATGTCACTGCTCATTTTCCAAAGATGTGGCTAGTTATGTCATATATTTTCTTTCACCTAGCAGATAAAGAGGTGTACGGATCATTACCCATTATGAAACTATCTGATATTTGGTCGGAATTATAACTAGCAAAATGAACTTGCACTTTTAACTAATGTAAATTGTTGTTTTGATATAGGTTGCAGAATTAATGGCTAGGAGATATCCAAAAGATGCAGTGTTCTTGCTAAGATTAATTCTGAAGTTACTCTCTACAAAAGTGGGAACCTTAATGCTATGTGGGTTTGATTGTTTTGACACCAAATGGCCATTTATTCACAGTTTTTCTGATCTGAGTTTGAACAAGAGAGAAAAAATTCTTCAAAAATGGTCAAATACGAACACATCTGTCCTTCCATTAAGAATGGTGTTTGTGATGATCAAGCTTATGTGCTTCTACATTTTCTTCACATTGGTATGTTTTTAAGAACTCTCATATTCTTGTTTGATAAATTTAGACTGTTCAAGATTCGATTTTTTTTAATTCTTGTTTCTTGTTTTAGACTGATGAAAATGGAAATAACCCGTCATGGGAAGCGATTGGATACAATGTGAAACCAGAAAATGATGCCTTGAAGAAAGCACGAAAAGTGAGACCGCTTGATAAGGGTGTGGTGGAAACCGAAAAGGAAAGTGATGATGCAAAGTTCAAGGAATTGGTGAAAAGCAAAGGACTTGAAATTGAAGATGGGGAAGATGGGATTTATGATATAAAATGTGATGTTGTGATAGTTGGTTCTGGTTGTGGAGGGGGTGTTGCAGCCGCGAATCTTGCTAGCTCTGGTTACAAGGTAGTGGTGATCGAGAAAGGTCGTTATTATGTCCCTGAGGATTACTCACTTCTAGAAGGTCCATCAATGGATGAGCTATACGAAAATGGTGGAATATTGTCTACTTTGGATGGCAAAATAACGATTTTAGCAGGGTCAACTGTTGGTGGTGGTTCTGCAGTGAATTGGGCTGCTTCCATCAAGACACCAGAGGATGTTCTTCAGGATTGGGCCGTGGCTAAAAAGATTGGAATGTATGGGACCTCAGAATACCGATCAGCAATGGAAGTCGTGTGCAAGAGAATCGGTGTTACAGATAATTGTAACGAGGAAGGTTTTCAGAACATAATACTACGACAAGGGTGTGAGAATCTAGGGTTGAAAGTGGAGGCAATCCCACAAAACGCACCAGAAAATCATTATTGTGGTTCGTGTTGTTATGGTTGTAAAACGGGAGACAAGAAAGGAACTGATTCTACTTGGCTTGTAGACGCTGTTGAAAACCGTGCAGTGATTTTTAGCGGTTGTAAAGCTGAGAGGTTTGTATTTGAAGGTGAAGATCATCAGAAAAGGTGCCGGGGAGTGATTACCACGGTGAAAAGTAATGGTATTACAAGAAAACTCCAGTTCAAGGCACAAGTGACGGTTTCAGCTGCTGGCTCCCTCTTAACACCACCATTGATGGTGTCAAGCGGGCTCACAAACCGCCACATTGGAAGGAACCTACACCTTCATCCTGTTTTACTCGCTTGGGGTTACTTTCCACCGGTTGGAACAGTTCCAGCCAACGGAAAGAGTTATGAAGGAAGTATCATTACCTCCATTCACAAAGTCAGGTCAACGGGAGAATCATCAAACCGTGCAATTGTAGAAGTTGCCTCTATGGGACCTGGAGCGTTTTCGTTGATGTTTCCATGGGTCTCTGGAGCCGACATGAAGGACAAAATGGTGAAATACCCAAGAATTGTGAAGCTTTTCTCATTAGCAAGAGATCAAGGCTCAGGTGAAGTTCGGGAAGAGAGAAAGATAACGTACCAGTTCAATGAGATCGACAAAGAGAATCTAAGAGTTGGTTTAAGACAAGCATTGAGGATTCTGGTAGCTGCTGGAGCTGAAGAAGTCGGAACATTCAGGAATGACGGCCAACGGATAAAAAGCCACAGCATTAAAAGTTCTGATTTGGAGGAGTTTCTTGATACTGTGGCAGCAGATAGTGGGCCAAAATCAAAAAGAGAAAACTGGACAATATATTGCTCGGCGCATCAGATGGGTAGCTGTAGAATGGGATGTAATGAAGACGAGGGAGCCGTGGATGAAAATGGAGAAAGCTGGGAAGCAAAAGGCTTGTTTGTTTGTGATGGCAGTTTACTGCCCACTGCTGTTGGCGTAAATCCGATGATTACTATAGAATCAACTGCCTATTGTGTTTCCAAGAGAATAGTTCAGGCACTTGACAATGGAGAGTTTTCTGACTAAATAAAGATTGCGATTTGCGAGTTTGATTTCAGCTGTATTATATTTTATGAAATTACAGAGAATTTGTTGTATAGATACATTATTTGAATCAAAACATATTCTTATATAATACGACTGTTATTACCACTTCACCACAAAAGAATACAGAACGCAATAATCATGTATACAATTTTGCATCTTTCATCCATGACGGTTTTCTAGCTTTGTAGTAAAAATGTGCTATCATCTGCACCAACTCATCTGCTGTTCGAATCTCTGCAAACCGCAAACCACAAACCAAACAAACTCGTCTAAATCAGAACTATAAACAGATCACCAAGATTGTTTGTCACTTTTTTTTTGTTTTAACCATAAAAATGAACAACTGTCTTACGTGGTTCCCTATAAATGATTCTGTTTCCTCGTAAAAACAAGAGTTGTGGACATTCCCTAATCTTGAGTGCATATGCAAGGTCTGTCTCAATGTTCATATCAAGCTTCACCGTCTGCACTCACAAATTATGAAAACCTGAATAACACAAACTGAATGATAGAGATGACAAACTCGACTTAGTTACCCACGAAGGAGATGATTTTGGTTATATATCTCTAACGAGTTGAATGGGTAAGCCTATTAAGTTTAGCTAACAAAGATATGGTTCAAACAGGTAAGCTTATAAATTTATCAAAAACAAAAAAAAGTGTCAATCACCTAAAATGTATTCAAATACAATCAGCCTCCTAAATTGCTTAAATTAGAAACCATATCGTACTAATGCATAGTGTTAAAGAATGACAGATGTGCTTTTGCGGGTCAACAAATCTGATTTGACCCAGGCAAATTATTACCCAACCTACCTAAACCCAGTGGTAAAAACAATTTGCATACCCGAGGTGGCAGCCGATCTTTTGCATTCCAGTACACCTTGGCAGCCTTCTCTAACTCCTTTAAGGCCCTCCAATTTTCGCTTGCCCTGTAAAACCAATGAAGAGAGTGGCAAACCAGCATTAATACAACTGCATTAACTATGAAAAAAAAGACCGAGTCTACTTCAGGAAAACAGAGAGCTTAAAAAGGCAATGCTCATCAATTTCCATGCATAAACTACTATAACAAAAAGTATTTATTAATCATTTGATGTAGTTTCTTAACGTTAATGTGATCCAAGTAACTTAAAGGGTATTTAGATGCAGTGTAAAACTGATTATTAAGTCTATTAAGAGTCACATAGCCTGAAATTTGACAAAATCAGCTTAGTTTGACTTTATAAGATAAGATTCTCTCCATTAAGCCTAATCCTAATATTCAGTGACTTGTTAATCAAATTAAGCATAATAATTAATGACTCTTAATCCCTATTTATAGAGTTTCCTAACTCTACACCTTCCTAACTTCCTTATTGAAATAAACCTTCATAATCGCTATCGATAGTGTCCCTGCTCAAAACAATCCGTTTGAAATGTTAGTCCATATGTGGTCCTAACAAGATACTTGCACAATATTATCGAGGATAAATCTACCTATACCTAACCTTTAATCAAAAGAAGACTATCTCTACTTTGTAATCTGATTATTAATTTATTATTCTTGAAGTCGCAATGATAACTATTAAGCGTACATCCAAACCCCTCCTAAATCTATGCATGTATAAACCAATCAGACAAACACCTAATTAGGAGAAAACTACAGTTCCATCATTTTATTTTACTTTTTGAATGGCAAAAGTTCCATCATTTACCCTGTTGTCTTTCCTTTTTCATTCTCAATATATGAGATACAACTCATCTTAGTTCTCTTCATGCCATACCAATTTAACCGATAAACAGAATTTAAACGCTAAAAAGGAACAAACTCTATATTTCTTCATCTTGGGCATCTGAATATCATGGATCCCTCTAGGGTATGACTTAACTTTATCAGAACACTCTAAACTTACTAATGGTTTCTACAACCATGATGGTCCGTTTAAAGTCCTTTCCATTGTTAGAATTAATACTGTTTTAGTAAAGTATCATTAGAAAGATCATGCTTTTGCATTACATAACTTGCGGTGCATCGTACGATTATCATCCCACAATAAGTCACAAAATCTTCTTTGCTTGGACCATGTCTTCAAGTTCACTAATTTTATCAACTGGTCTCTCTTTGATAAAAGAACCCATTGTTGTATCACATTGGTCATATCCATCACGAGCCATTCAAAATAACATTTGGCTTGCAAGAAATCGTACCTATGATAATTGAAAGAATTCTCTCTAGTTTATAGTTTCAGAGCATTAAAACACACCTCGAAGCTTTAAATAGAGAAGTCATTAAATAGTTGGGTTATCATCATTCATCATCTAACAGCGCGATGTCTATACCAAATCTACACATCGATAAGAATTATATATCCTCACTCCGTCCTACAATTTTCGTAGTCTAAGCTCTCATTGTATACCCAGGAATTTCAATCTGAGCTGTTTTATACTTTTATGATGAGAATAAGTTGTGCCAGATTCTGGTAAGCCACGTGATCTCAAGTGGCCAAGTTAACCGAGTCAGGGTCTGAAGTTAACTGTTTTTTTCAAAGTTAAAAGTAACATCCACACCTTTATAGTTCAGGGTAACAGCCACACCTTTATACTTCAGGATACTAAAATACCTGATTAGCCAAGTTCAGGACACTAAAAAAAACATTTTAGCCTTTATACTATCTTAAGATTAGAGTTATAATATATGTTACGAAAGTTGTAGAGTCAAGCATCTGATGGGATGCGAGGATAATGAATAATAGCATGTTTAGAAAAGGTATCAAGATTCAAAAATAACATATGTCTGAGTAGGCTATGCTTGTCTTTGTCTCCTCCTGTCACACCAAGTCCTTGTTGAAAATCTCGGCAATCGGGACTCACCGTGAATAACAAACATTTGCTAAAAAAGACAAGGCACAAGATAATATTGTTTTAATTTTAACTTGGAAGCTTGGTTACTACTTCCCGTCGCATTCAGTTCACTACTTAATTTATTTGTTAAATGTTTCTCTTTATTCTTAGTAAATGTTTTAAGCGTTTACAATGTTACACATGTTAATGAGTTATTGGTTTTTATTAGTAATTTAACTGGTGATTGAGTTAATGGAAATTTTTTTACTTGTCTAAGTTTTTTTGGTATTCTAATCCTAGTGTTTAACAAAAGGCAGTAACCTGATTTAAGTAAAACATCATACATCCATACGGACGTGTTTCATTAATTTTTTCTTTGGAGCTGGCAGATGGCAGTTTCCTTGACTCATTTAGTTTTGGTGCCGTTATTTGTACAACAGATTTACGCCTTGGCTACTATGCACTGAATTGAGTCAGTTTTGTAAATAAAGGTTACAAATGTAAATGTTAGATAACCAGGATGACAAATACCTAAAGCTGTTTGGTTTAGTGTTTCATTTCAGATGGTGAGGATGAAGAGTGGTGTGAAGATGAATCATCATAGAATGATTCAGACCTGACCTAGACAGGGAATGGCAAAGACAAAAATTCCAATTCAATGGCTTATCCTCGATGCATATACAAAATCCATACATCTAATATTGTGTCACAGTTTTGTTTAATTCTAATCATCAAATAGATTGGATATCGCGATGGTCTTAACCTTATAGCAGGAAAAGAAGCTTCATTACAAGAAGGTTTCAATGTTGGCTTTAAGGGGTCTGTAATTGTTGGATTTAACTTAGGTCTCGTCAGAGGTGTTACCAGGTACATTCCTTTTTATACTTCTGTATTCAACTAAAATGTGAGTTATACTATTAGGAGAGGATTGAAAAAAAACTCTCCTTATGGTAAAGAGTGTAGGAAGTATTCTGGTACTGGCGGGTGTCCGGTCATTAAACACATATCTATAATACCTCCTAAGAAGTTGCAAACCATGGTTCTAGTATTATCCTGTCTGCTTATTATTTATCAATACCCCTTTATACGCCCTACCAAATCCATCTATACTATAATAAAAAATCCTACCAACAAAAATGTAAAGAGTTATGATATAAATCGTTGAAACCAATATAAACAAACTCTGCAAGGCATATATAAGACATTGCATATGCACATTTCTATTGAATATATAAATAATTCAATTATGTATGCATCATTTAACATCTAACTTACAAATACACATAAAATTATAAAAATCAATCATTTATCATCAAAACCACAATTCTTCAACTTGAATCAAGATTTTAACAAACCACTAGGCACTAGCATTATCTAATAACTAAGAATATACTAAAACAGCAATATGGATACTAATTTTGGGTCAGGACAGAGTATAACTTACCGATTGTAACGTTCAAAAACGAGCACGATCAACGGACTAGGATGAAAAGCAAAACTCTCCCATTCCAAACAATTAATCTCCTTAACCAGATTATCATCCAACTCACCTTCCCAATCAATCTCAACCCCATCTTCCCCAATCACATTCTTAATTGGGTGCTTTTCAAAATACTCTGAAGCCCGAATTCCCCACCCAACTTCCGCATCCAACGGCCAATTTGGATCGTCTTCTTCCACCACCATCCCCTTTTTCTTCTCATCATCCTCATCCTCATCAAAACCATCATCAATCTTTTCCTTAAAAACACTCTCATCACCACTAAAAACCTCGTTATTTTGCTCGCGAATCGCCGCAAACGTTTCTTCCAACGAATTCCTCATAAAATCTTCAACTGCAGATGCTTCACTTCTTCTTCCTCTTCTGGGTTTTTTTGGGATTGTTGTAGGAAATGGTTTTTGGTCATCAAGTTTGGAACTTTGTGGTGTTTCAGTGTGTAATTTAGGTTTTGGTTTGTGGGTTTTTTCGGGTTTTTTGTTCTCTTCATATACTGAATCAGAATCTTTGGAAAGTGCAAGTGGGATTTGAAGATGTGGGGTGTGATTGAAGTTTGAGATAAATGTAGATATAGATACAGGGTAATGAATTGTATTTGTTTGTGTGGATAATTGAGGGAGATGGTGGAAATGGAAATAAGGGTTTAAGGCCATTTGCAGGGTTCAATGGAAGAGAGAAATTCACGAGATTTTAAGCTTTGTCCCATTTGTAAGAAAATTTCTATTTTGGTCTTTTCTTTTTTCATGTATTCTTCGCGGATTTTTGTTTTTCCACACTTAAAAGTTGAAACGATTATACTCGTAATACACAATCTATCTTTCCTTTCTCAAACTACTTACAATTAGCTATCAATAATCAAATTCTAATTCAATGCAGGGTAATGAACTGCAACTTTATGAGATTAATTAGTTATTAAGATAGTTTTGGGCCCCAACACAAGGCCCCTAACTTTTATAAATTTTGAACTTTTATATATACAAGAAAAAATAAAAATAAATAAGCGGTAGTCATAAAAATAAAAGTATGGGTACGAGAATTGAAAAATTTTCATCACTTACATAGTCACAACTCACCTCCTTGAAAATTAAAAGCCACTAATTTTTTCTTTCAATATGATGATTGATGGCAACGTTCAACTTTTGTGATTATGGAGCCTAATACATTTGTTGTAAGTTTGGTAACTGAATCTCACAATAAGCCTAAAAAACCTATAGTTGATCATCAATAAGTATAATTTATTCTTTGGGAAAATCCATTTATGTGTCCTTTGACTTTGATAATTGATGCTATTAGTACCGGCAGTAATACTTTCAATTGTGGCTTTAGAAGAATATCGACACCATTATAGAGTGTGTTACAAAAGACATCAAATACTAATTCACTACAACACTTTGTTTTAATAATTAAATAGCAGGTAACATTTCAATTATTAAAGGAGGAAGCAGGCGACCTCTAGGAGGTGTTGACGCCAGCACAAGATAAAAGGCAGTAGCAGCCGTGGTCCTTCACCATAACATATATCTTTTTTTTATTATTATTTCTTTTCTGTTTACGTTACTTTATATGCTAATAAATTAGGAGTCTACAAAATTGATCTCGTTTAAAGCCACTATAAAGCTTAAGCCGACACCTCCATCAATATACATGAATTATACCTTAATGAAACACCACACTAACTCAAATTATCCAAAACTTAGAAAAATCAAAACGTCACTATAAGCTGTTGATTATGTATCCAAAAACAACATCTTAGCCTCTTCAACGACCTTCCATTAAATGCAACATCAATTCTTCCCTTCCAAAAACTATATAAATAACCACCTATTTTATCTACTTCGACCTTATTAGATGTTTGAGAAATCTACCAACGAAATTAAAACCTCAAGTGAAAATATTAGGTCGGCACAACTTAGTTGACCAAAATATAACTCGGACAATCAAGGAATTTTGACTCCACTTTCCTCATTAAAAACAAACAAATCCCATCGATTTATCTATCTATCTATATATACCAAACACCCCCCTTATTTTTATTCTTCAATTTTATTTTTTTATTTTTCCTTTCAATTTTCTTCTTCTGGGTTTCTAATTTCATCTCATAAACTTCAATTTCATCACTCTACAGGTAACTTTTATTCCCGAATTTCTCATCTGTAACATTTATTGTTAATTAAATCTTGATTATTATTATTATTTTGTGTTTACTTCACAATTTTATAGTTCTGATTGCAAAAAGTTTCGATCTTTATTGATTATTTGATTGTTTGATCGTGAATTGAGTATTAATATATCGATCTAATGTTTAATTTTATAATCTTTATTGGATCTTAAATTATATTTGTTTAACAATTGATCTTAGCTAATTTTGAGCAAAATTGGGGTTCTATATGTTGAATTCATTTTTTTTTAAAAAGATAAATTTAAATGATAGTGAATTTGGATGTTTGGATATGTGATTTTAAAGTGATTATTTGTAAATATTAGAATTAGAATTAGCTATTATCAATAAAATGATGTATCTTGTTTTTTTATGAATTTATCTCAATTTGATTGTTCCAAGTTAGTTATTTATGAAAATTTGAAGCAATTTGTGGTTTTATAGTAGATCAAAATGCATTAAATTTGTCGGGTTTTGCGGGTTTTGCTATTGGGTATCATAACTTTCAAACCGGTGTATTTGTTGACGTGACATCCTTTTAGTTTGTTACACAATCAAATCAGTGCCAGTTTATCGGTTTGCAGCTCATAAGCGATTAGATACATATACATATACATACACATACATTTTGGAAGTAGGATACACACGATAGCAATACGTGACAAATTTAATGCTTTTTCGTGCGGTTAGCCATGTTGACTTATACATTTATCTATATTCGGATGTTGATATATTTTGTCGTGGTATGTAGGTGTATAAGTAGGGTAAGAAATGTTAGAGCAGTTACTGATTTTCACTAGAGGGGGGTTAATCCTCTGGACCTGCAAAGAGCTTGGAAATGCTCTAAGGGGATCACCAATTGATACGTTGATCCGATCATGCCTTTTGGAGGAACGATCTGGTGCCGCGTCCTACAATTATGACATCCCCGGGGGGTCGTATACTCTAAAATGGACGTTTCACAATGAGCTTGGGCTTGTCTTTGTTGCGGTGTATCAAAAGATTCTCCATCTTTTGTACGTAGATGAGCTTCTTGCTATGGTGAAACGTGAGTTTTCTGAAATTTATGATTCGAAACGGATGGTTTATGATGATTTTGATGAGACGTTTAGGCAGCTTAGGAAAGAGGCAGAGGCTCGGGCTGAGGAGATGAAGAAATCAAAGCAGGTGATGGCTAAGCCGGTTAGTAATTTGGGGAAGAAACAAGGACAACAAATGCAAAAATCAGGGTTTGAAGGAGGCAATAAAAAAAAGAGTGGTGGTGGGGAAACAGGCAAGGATGGTGAAGATAGTGATGATAATGTAAAAAATGGTACTTTGGAAAATGGTCATTCCAATGGGGAGGTGACTAGTAGGGGTAGAGTTAACGGTAAAGAAAATGGTAATTCCAACACTAACGCTGGAGCTTTTGATGTAAATAAGCTACAGAAGCTCCGGTCTAAAGGTGGGAAGAAAGCTAATCCTGTTGTAAACAAGGTTTCCAAAGAGGAACCAAAGAAAAAACCAACAAAAAAGAATAGAGTTTGGGATGATAAACCAGTGGAAACTAAATTGGATTTCACTGATCCGGTGAGCGAGAATGGTGATGGTCACATGGCTGTTGCACAAGTTGTTGAAGGGGAGAGTATGATGGACAAAGATGAGGTTGTCAGCAGTGATAGTGAAAGTGAAGAGGAAGATGAAGCAGAGACGGGTAAGAAGGAAGACTCGAAGAAGAAAGGATGGTTTACATCCATGTTTCAGAGGTAATTAATGTTTCTAATCTTTTTAGTTTTTTCAAACTTATTATTTTTGCGACCCCTCTATATAACAAAGGAGAGTTCAGTATTTTTTAATTGAATTAGTCATGGTCTTGTTTTCATTAGTGTCATTGAGATGAAGCTATTCTCTATAATTGTCATTTATGGATAGATACAATTATACTTGTCAATGTTTATTCTACATGCATCAGAAAAGGAAGCAAAGTTACGGGGTGTCAATCATATTACCATGCTTTGTCTTTAAGTATAATTAAATCATAAATCCAGGAACTAAGTTGTCATAGATAATTGTTTCACAATATTGAATTATATTTCTTTATTCAGTATTGCTGGGAAAGCAAATTTGGAAAAGGCAGATTTAGAACCAGCTTTGAAGGCTCTGAAAGACAGGCTGATGACTAAGAATGTGGTATGTTGTATATTCGTTCTCATATCTGTTGTTGCTCTTTTTTTAAAATTTCTTGATAAATCGTGAAGAGTTTAATTACCTGAACTTATGGGTTTTGCTTTGTAACATAGGCTGAAGAGATTGCAGAGAAACTGTGCGAGTCTGTAGCAGCAAGCCTTGAGGGTAAAAAGCTTGCTTCGTTTACTAGGATATCATCAACGGTGCAGGTGAGTGGACTTTTAGCAATCTCTTGGGAGAATAGTATTATTCTTTTCTATTATTTGATTGAACAAACTACTGCAGACTGCAATGGAGGATGCTCTTGTTCGTATTCTAACACCACGGCGTTCTATTGACATTCTGAGAGATGTTCATGTTGCTAAGGAACAGCGCAAACCATATGTTGTGGTTTTTGTGGGAGTTAATGGAGTTGGAAAGTCTACTAATCTGGCCAAGGTAAAGATCAACCAATTACTTTTTGGTTGATGTGGCAGTTTTTGACCCGAGTACCCACAAATGGGTCAATTTGGGTTCTATTTATCTATGAAAAAGAAATGGGTTAAGCTAAAGGATTTTATTTCTAATAAATAAAACTGATTCATATGGGTCCGTTCTGTCGAAAGGCATTCGAAGTGTATGTAGATGCATAAACCTCCAAAGATGAAGTTCTGTTAAAACAAAATTGAATTAATTTATCAAACTAACAAAAAGGATTATAAAAAAATGAAGAAGCCTGGGGCAGCCCTGGCCGACCTGACCCACCCGTTTTGACTATGGTAGACCTATTCGGTTTACCCCCTCTGCCTTTTCGCATACATACATATGTTCATAAAGCTATGGTTTAATCTTGAATACAACTTTTTAGGTGGCTTACTGGCTTCAGCAGCATGACATAAATGTCATGATGGCTGCATGTGATACATTTCGTTCAGGAGCAGTAGAGCAACTGCGTACTCATGCTCGTAGGCTCCAGGTATAATGACTGGACTAAGCTCTTAGAGTTGATGTTGTTCTTACCTCGTAAAGTCGTAATGTAATGCTAATGTATGTATTCTGCTTTCAGATCCCTATTTTTGAAAAGGGTTATGAGAAAGATCCTGCAATTGTTGCTAAGGAAGCAATTCAGGAGGCCACCCGCAATGGATCAGATGTTGTTCTTGTTGACACAGCTGGTCGAATGCAGGTATTTTTTATGTTCTAATTTGGATCATCTGCTCCAGATTAAGTTCATTGATAGTTCATAAATATCTCTTTTAAATTAGTCAATGTTTGTTATTCCTACTCAAACATTGGAATATATGAATACATGCATTGTTATTCCCGCATTTTTACTTGTAAAAAGGCATGTTTAGGCATATCAGTATTGCTGTAACCCCCTATATTTTTTGTAGCGTCAACATGTTTAACTGCATCTTATGCTTTTGCAGGACAATGAACCATTGATGCGTGCACTATCCAAGCTTATATACGTCAACAGTCCAGATCTGGTACTTTTTGTTGGGGAAGCATTGGTCGGTAATGACGCCGTGGATCAACTGTCAAAGTTCAACCAGGTACAGAGGCTGCTTTCATTCTTGATGCATCATCATAGCATAAGTATAGATTAATATATATTTTTAACTATACAGAAACTAGCCGACCTTTCACCCTCTCCGAGCCCTAGATTGATTGATGGGATCTTGTTAACCAAGTTTGATACTATTGATGATAAGGTAAAACTCAAAGTTATTGGACCACCCTTTTTTTTTGCCTTCTTTCCGAAAAGCTGGTTAATCTTTTTCCTCCTGGTACAATGGTGATGTAGGTTGGAGCTGCACTTTCGATGGTTTACATATCTGGATCACCTGTGATGTTTGTCGGCTGTGGGCAATCTTACACGGACCTGAAGAAGCTGAACGTCAAGTCAATTGTGAAGACTCTGCTTAAATGAGTGTCCACATGAAGTGCTTAGATGAGTGTCCACATGAAGTCGCGGTGAGTAAGTTGTGTGTCGTCTATTATCTGGCTCAACGTGCGATATGCATCTGCTTGGTCTCTTTACTTTTAGTTTGTCTGTGTTGAAACCTCATGCATCTTGTTTTGGATGAAATCTTGTTCTCCCTTGTGCTCACTATATGTGTGGATTAACTTGCAAACTTATATGTCAGAGTGTGGAATTAATGTTATACTTTTTATACTTATATGTTATCAACGCTTAGAGTGTGATTTACCGAAGCTAAGAAAAGGGGACGCTCTGTGGAGACTGCCCTGGTGCAGGATGAGTATAGCCCCTTGTTCTTTTAAGCAAATCCCAATCAAACATGCCCTTACTTCATGAAAACCGGCATTTTCTCCCAAGAGGCATTGGTGACACAACCCTGAAAAAATCAGCTTCATTGTTTTAATAGTGTCTTTCACCGTCTTGTTTTGTTTTCTGTATCTTGACTTTGATTTGTTAAAAAATGATGCGACTGATACGAATGTGACAGTTATGCACTTCTTTTCTGAAAGTCATGAAGGTTTACATCACCATTTGATACCGTGTTTGAGAAGATATTCTGAAACTAAATCATCAAATACATTAACCTTTTTTCGTTATATACATATTCTCACTCTATGAGCCTTTGAAACTGTGTAAATGGAATGGAAAGACAGCTGGTGGTGACGGGAGTAGTGTAGGTAATTGATGTAAAAGTAAGTAATGTTAAAAAGTCAAAATAGTTATTGGAGTAGAGTAGGTAATTGATGTAAAAGTAAGTAATGTTAAAAACTCAAAATAGTTATTTAAGGAGTTAGATAAATAAATTTTATAAATGACCTCATTTAAGGGTTTTGAATCTTTTGATAATAAAGGAAATACATACACGTAAAGTGAAGGGCAAATTAGGTAGTTTAAAAGGGGGGCATTTGCTTCATAGAGAGAGATAGACAGGTAGGTAGATAGATAGATGTAGTCTAAAAATGGATTGGGTCTATGAAGTCTGATTCAGCCCACGAAAAAGACAGAGGGGGGCTAAACCCGCTTATACTTCTGAGCCATCTCTTTCTGCAAATCAGCCACCTCCGGCCAGCTCAGTGGCCGACTGGCCTCTGTTGAGGACTTAGGTAGTGTGAAGTTGATGGAGGAAAGTGATGATTCCAAATGTTTGAATGATGAGGTTACTGATGATTCTTTAGCTAAAAACCTTGAACCCGTTGAAAACACTACCCGCACAGCACACCACCAGCGCTGGAAAAAGGGGAGGCTGATGGTGGTTTGGAGGTCGAAAAAAAGTAACGAGTGAATCAACAACTGTACCCAATTCCTAAGCGGGGTATGGAGGAGGTGGGTTGTAGACAGTCTTACCTCTACCAAAGGTAAAGAGACTGCTTCCATAAGGACTTCCAGACAAGAAGATGTAAAATCAGTAAAAGGGTATAGTGTTTATACCTGTCTGTCGAGAACATGATATGCCGATATACCTGTCAGTTGAGTCTGCTGGGTATGGCTACCTAAGAGTAGGGAAGGGTAGCAAACATACGGCCTAACATTACCTTAGCACAGTGCATAAACTCTAACAACCATAGTATGCAAATGACAGCATAAAATGTAGGAACATAATAAATATCATCTTTTGAATTAGAAGTTTCAAAAGAGTTAATTACTGGAGTTGAAATATCACTTGATACATTTTGATTTTTGAAACAGTTAGGAAAGAGCCCAAAAATAACCATAAGAATATAAATTTAGGTTATGTACATCAGAACTAGTAGTCCATTCCTTCTCAAATAGCAGAATCTCCCACGTATTTTGTCTTTCTTTCTTTTCTTCACTACTGTATGTATAAAATAAAAGGATTAGTACCTCAGAATATAAACAACTTTACACGAATTGTTATAGTGTGTATCGAACTTTAATCTCGTGCATTTTTTGTGATGAACTTTAAAATCTTGTGTGTTGTATGTATTATACCAATAAAAATGTACAAGTGACAGCTTATATGGTTGACACATATACCCGGATGCATACAATGCACATGAGTTGAAAGTCTATTACATCTAATGCACGAGATTGAAATCCGATACACACTATGACAATTCGTGTAAAGTTGTTACATTCTAAAATACTAATACCTAAAATAAATCACCCTTTTCCTCTTTAAGCAATCCAGACTTTAAAATAAACATATTATCGTTGTTCTTTATTCACTATTTCAAACATTTTCACATTATATACATATAATACCTTAAAAGAAACGAGAGATAGTGTTCGCACGTTGCGGCGGTGAGATAATGGGCGTGATAGATCAGGTCATAAAGTATGATAGCTAAATGTCTTAGCCGTACGAGCTTCACCCTCGGATTTAAAAATTCGTCGAAAATATATCGAATGACATCTCTAATGAAAGAGCATTAAATTTTAAGAACACCCGTACAATTTTTATAATTTATCGATATGCAGTTTTTGAGATAAAATATTTTGAATGAATTAGATGAATAAAATGATTTATAGATGAGAGAGAAAAACATGAGTGGTTGAGATTTAAGGTTATTATAGGTATTAGGTAGATATTTTAAATTAGTGAATAAAGCATAGGGGTATTTTTGGTAGTTCAAATCATATTTTCTTTTAAAAAATGGCAAAATGTTTTATAAAATAGTATTAGATATTAGATAATCTACAACACATATCCTCCACCCCTTAAATAACCATACAACTCTTTTTTCATCAATTAATTCTACATCCACCACCACACCGCCGTTGCTACCACCATCGACGCGATATCGTGCAAGCATACATCTAGTAAAAAAATATATAAATAATATATACAAATAAGAAGTTATTATGTTTGTGAAGGTATACTGTAATGTGTTCGCTGAAAAATAAATACACTTATGATACAAATCTATTATTGTTTGATGCATGAGATGGTCATATACTCACGAGACCTACTTGGTAGAGGTTTTTATCTTTTAGGTGAAGTTCAAGGTTTAATCCGTAACGTGTGGTAGAAAACGAAACAAATTTAATTATTTGTATGTTAATCTTTGACTATGCCAAAACTTCCGTTGATCACGTTTTATATATGTGCGTGTATAAATCATATTTAACTCGTACATTTGTTACGTGACCTCAGTTAACAACTTACAGACGGATATAGACTCAATAACCAAGATATGATGAACCTACTAGTTTTGACAAAATTTTAAAGGAATTCTTATTCTTAGGAGACTACATATGCAAATAGTTAATGAGATAATTTACTTTGTTTATCTTCAATATTTAATGATTGATTAAATGAACGCAACACAAAGGTAAATTAAGATGACATGAGGGCTTTTGTTTTTATTGTAAGGTGTTGCTCACATCAACAATTGACATTTTTGTGTGGTAGTTTCATATCTTATCAACAAGTTTACTTCCTATTAGTAGTAAGCAACACTAAGTCTTATTGCGATAAACCTGTGTACATCTGTAAAAGTTTGTACATCTGAGTGAACACTAGGTACAATATTGAGGATGGCCGTCGGGGTGTTGATGGGTCGAGTTATTTGGGTCGGGTTATTCGGGTTTTGGAAAATTATAAATCAACCCATAACTCAAACCAAATAAGCTTTGGGTTATATGGGTTCGGGTTTTTTTTTGTCGGTTTTTGGGTGACCCAAATAAACGTGATTGATTAATTTACGTGCAACTTAAAAAGATTTGATAGTTATGCAACATTGCAACAATGTAATTTCAATTTCAAAAATTTAAATAATATTGATATTTATTTATATTAACAAACTTTTATATCCAAAACGGTTGAAACACATATAATTTTGCGTTTTTTGAATTATTGAATGAAAAGATAGTTGTTTTATCGTTTATATTCAAGAATATATACTTTAAACAAATTTGATGTGTTATATATTAGTATATATAAAAGAAACAAACATCTTATTCGGGTTATTTGGGTTGACCCAAATTATTGAATTTTCACCCGTAACCCAAACCAATTAAGCTTTGGGTTATTCGGGTTAACCCAAATGACGACCCGTAAACCGAATAACCCAACCCATTTCACCCAAACCCATTCGGGTTGGGTCGGATTATTTGGGTTTGGTTATTTTTAACACCCCTACCGTGGAAGGTTTAAAAAATAACCACGATATATCACGGTTAAAGTGTTAAACTATGGTTGTGTTTGTTTTTATCTGAATGGAATGGTTCAGCACTTAGTGCTAAATCGGTCAGCATTCCATGTGTTTGTTTTGTCCTTCTGAATGCTGAACGAAAAAAATAAAACCCTGAACCATTCCACCCATACAACCTCTCTTAACCATTCATCATCCTCTCTTTTACTCTAATACCCTTCTTCCCCTTTTTTCATCATAGACGTTCTAATCCTTCCGATCCATCCATTTTAATCTTTGTTACTTTGATGTTCAACGACACCAAGGTATCTAGATCTTTCTTTTGCTATTCTCATCAATTCTTTACTTCTATTTTTTTTTCTGTTTAAAAACAAAAACATAAGAACCTCCATAACCCACATCTAAAATACTTCCATTGTTCTATCAGATCTATCTCTTGCACCACAAGACCTAGCATCTTCATCACCATCATCATCATGTTTACTTTTGAGTTCAAGGTCTACTGAATATTTATTTATGATTGTTATTTTTACTCTTATTTTTCATATTCATTTTTATCATTATTATTCTTTTTTTTTATTTATCAACTTATCGTTATTACTATTATTATTATTCTCAGATTTTTTTTTAAATGTTGATTAATTAATAATTATTAGGCTTTTGTTTTATAATTTGTCTATTTAAGTGTTTTGGTATATTTTTGTGTTTGTGTTGGTATTATGATATTAACGAGACTCTTTGACTTGTCAAGTGTCATTATTTTATTTTATATTATGTTTAACAAAACATACATTAAGAGAAAAAGTTGCATTTACGATCATTGTTTGTTGATTATGCAATTATCATCTATACATACAGAAGGTTAAAATGGTAATTTTCATCATTGAGAGTATCCATTCAAATTAGGAATCAAACATATATTTTTAATTCAGAACCAGAATCATTCAGAGCCTTTGAACCATTCAGGCTTTAAAATCATTCAGCACTAAATCATTTTGTGTTATCAAACACAACCTATGTATGTCTGATCCAAAAAGGTTCACTCTTTCTAAAGAGTATAAATAAGAAAACTCTCTTGTATTACTATTTACCATTTTCACCAAGTGTTATCCTCATTTTAACTTTTAACGTACCGTGAAGTTTTCAATAAGCTAAAGTGATCTTTTATTTATTTTATTATTATATTATTTTCAACGACATATTATTCTACTCCTACTTCTACACTATATCAATGTCTAAGATGAAATTAAGAACTCTCGAAAAACTCTCTATTAATTAATTCATCCTCATAAATATGGAAAGTGATACTCGAATTCAGATGGATTCTTTCATGGTCAAAATCATGATCAGTAGAGCACCAACTACATTGGAATAAGCTAAAGTCGTTGATTTACACATTTTTTTAACCATAAGAATCTTCACCAAATTATCTAACATCAAATTCATCACGGCCAAAATTACTTGGAAATTGATTTGGATTTTGGGAGATAGAAGGAAACTTATGTTGACTCGGTGTGAAGTCTTAGAAGTGAAAAAATAAAATTTTAATATAGAAAATTCCATGAGGCATAATTTTATACTGATCAACTACAAGTCTCCAGATACAAAGTTGAATAAACTCTTAGGGGCAAGAGTGTAGTGTTACAAATTGGCTATTTTGTAAGGTTTTGACAAATTTTTAACCAATAGAGTTGTGCCACGTGGATTTGCCAATAAGTAGCCAAATTTTACCAATTGATAGCCAATTGTTGTGGTATAGTTGTCAAACTTGCCAATTCTTGCCACAAAAAAAGACAAACAAAGAAAAGAAAAAGAATCTTGCCAATGCCACAATTAGCCAAGACCAGTCGATCCAACTTGCCGATTTAACTTGTCAATACAAATGTTATAACCTTGCCAAAGAGCTAATACTAGCCAAACCAACTTGCCGACTACACCCCTCCTTTTTACGGATCCAGCTCATGTATACAATCGGGTTGCATCTATTCCATAGAGTCAACCTCGAAAAATGCTAAATGTTAATCACTATGAAGAGTTGGATCCAATGAAAGATTGCAAGGTATGCTCGATCTTGAGTATCTATATCATATGTAGTTACATATTTTTTTACGAGAGAAATTTTTTTTTATTTTTTATTTACAAATAATTTTAGTTGTTATTAGTTAGTTTTTCCTAAGTAGTAATACACCAACACCCGGATTTGACCTGGGACCTGTAGAAAGGCAAAGCCTCCTATCTCTCCCTTGGATCACTTGACTAAGAGCTCAAATTGAAAGTGTTTTGAAGTATGTTGTGATTTTTGGGTGTGTTAAACACCGTAAAACTCTTACAAATGTTGACATTTACATCTTACAATTATGGTCGGGTTAAATGGTTAGAAACTAGGCCGGATTGATAGCATTTTACATGGTTGCATTTTGACTACAAGTCTACAAACGAATCCCGAGTTACTAATGAAGATAACTATGTAGGTAAAACCATAAAACTGTTAGAATATGAGTACATAAACATACATAATCACGGGTAAGCGCAACGGAAGAAATCAAAACATATATGCAATCAAATTAATTAACAAAGACTAGAATTGAGTCGTGTACCTTATGCAAGCTCCAATAAAAATAATAATAACAAGATTATTATTAATGATTAGGGTTTAAAGCAAAACCCCTCTATGATCGCACACTAGACACCCCGAAAAACGTATGCTAGTACTCGATCACAAACCAAACAAACCTTTTGCTTGAACCTTCAACTTCAAAGTCGAAACCCCTCAAGAAAAAGGAATCTCGGCCACTTCAAAGCAAGGAAGAAAAAGGAGAGAATTTGCTTATGTGAAAAAGTATATGAAAAACCAAGAATTAAGCCTCTATTTACAGGACTTAATTAGGGTTAACATATCATGGAAAATAAGCAACATAAAGGCTTAAAGAAGCCTTCATGTGACCGTCCCCCATAATGGACCTAAGGTCCAAGTCCATTTTCCAATTTTCACATTTTAATCCTCCTTTTTAATCAATTAAATATAATTAACCATTTAATTATGTTTAATTAATTATTTCGTGATCAAACTAATCAATATATTACTTTAATATATCAATTAATATTGTCGAGTTACTGTGTCATTTCATGTGACCCCGTAGGCTCAAAATATTCCCGGACATGCGATTTATAATAAAATGATCACACTCCAATAACTCCCACTTGAGCATGTTATTATAAAGGCAATAACATTGGTTGGCGTCTAGCAACACTCCAATGCTCCCGGAAATATTTAAGAATAGATTCTTAAATTTGCCAAGTTGAAATGATTTAGTCTTTAATATCCCTTTGTTCAGATACCCTTGTTAAATATGAATATGGATCAATGTCATTTCATAATTTAACGATTATGTTTCTCATTTCTACAATTAATCAAGATTACCAAATTAGTCAAGACTTCCTCTTGAGTTCATTTGGGTATGGCCATTCAAACATCTTAATTAATTAATGAGGGCACCAAATGGTATCATACTTCAGTTGCAAATTGAAGGAACAATCCTGTATTGACTACAAGTGTCTGGCCATGTCGTTTCCTAACATTTCTGAAAATAGCCCTTTAGTACTGCCTTGTTCAGGACAGTTAGGAACTATATCAAGAAATGCAATCCACACATGCATAACTCACTTGTATCTCAAGTCAAATGATAAATAAAGTAACCATTTCACGAATTTCATTTAATGACGCCGATCCATAAATGATAATTCGTTCTGTGGGGTAAGTCCAATATTCACCTTTTGAATATCATGTGAGTTTGGTACGATCCACCATCTTCAAAATATTCCCTTAAATATTTTCATCAATCTCTCACAATTGTCTTACTTTAATTATATTCTCATATAATTAATCGACAATAGACATTTAGAATATTAAACTAATATTCATGGATTTAAACATGCAAATATAGGACACAATTATTATAAAAATGAAACCACTTATACCGCGTATAAAAATTCATTTATGAAAATAACAATTGTTTAACATCCCATTATCCAAATATCAATCATAGATTTACATGATATAACTTAGCAATAACCTATGCCCACGGCATACTTATTGACCTTTCCTTTTAACAATGTCTTTGTAAAAGGATCTGCTAAGTTATAATCTGTGTGAACTTTGAGTAATTTGATTTCACGCAATTCGCTATGCTCACGAACATAGTGATATATTCTCAGGTAATGTCTGGCACCTTTCTGAACCCCAGGTTCATTGGCAATGATAATTGCTCCTGAATTATCAGGGTACAGTTCCATAGGTGTGCCATTTAAGGATTATCATATAAATCCAAAAATAAACTTTCTAATCCAGACAACCTTCATGTCGTCTTCTCTGAGACGACAATATACTCAGACTCTGTCACATACATAACAACTGTGGTTTGCTTTTAGCTTAAAGCATTCCATCGTGTCTTCATTTAAAATGAAGACGTATCCCGACTAATATTCTTGAAACATCTTCATCAGTCATGAAATCCAACATCACAAATTCTATTACCATTTGAATTTTGATCAGGATTTCAACCATACACCAAGAATAATTCTTTAGTAGCCCGCATGTACTTAAGAATACTTTTCAAAGCAGTTTACTTATCCACTCCAGGATTTTGCTGATATCGGCTAACAATATTCGAGCGAACACAACTTCAGGTCTAGTGCATCTTTCCGTGTACATGATAGATCCCACAGCCGAAGCATAAGGAACTCTTTGCACACGCTCCACCTTTTCAGGTGTAGAAGCACCGTTCTTGCTAGATAAATTAAGTCCTTCTTGCATAGGCAAATTCCCGCGCTTAGAATTTTCCATCTTGAATTTCTTCAAGATCTTATCTATATACGCACTTTGACTTAATCCGATCAACCGTTTACTTCTATCTCTCCAGATTTTGATTCCAAGTATGAATGCTGCTTCACCCAAGTCTTTCATAGCGAAACACTTTCCAAGATAAGATTTAATGTCTTTCAACATTGGAATGTGATTTCCTATTATCAATATGTCATCAACATACAAGACAAGGAAAGTAACATTACTCCCACTAGCTTTGCGATATACACATGGCTCATCAGGATTCTGAACAAAATCAAACTTTTTTATCTCTTCATCAAACCTTTTATTCCAACTCCTTGATGCTTGCTTTAGTCCATAAATGGACCTTTGAAGTTTGCATACTTTGTTGGGATATTTAGGGTCGACAAAACCTTTTGGTTGTACCATATAGACTTCCTCGTCTAGAAAACCATTTAAGAAAGCGGTTTTGACATCCATTTGCCATATCTCAAAGTCATAGTACGCTGCTATGGCTAAGATGATCTTAATAGCTCTAATGTCCGCAACCGAAGAAAAGGTTTCCTCATAATCAACTCCAAAGAGTTGAGTATAACCTTTCGCCCAAAGACGAGCTTTATAGGTGTGTATATTTCCATCCATGTCGGTCTTCTTCTTGAAGATCCACTTGCACCCAACGGTTCTACCATTTGGTGGAAGATCAACCAAGCTCCAGACTTGATTGTCTTTCATGGATTTCATTTCCACATTCGTAGCTTCAAGCCATTTGTCAGATCCCGGATCTGATAATGCAGCATTGAAATTAGGAGGTTTATTCAAATCTCCTACTACGTGTTCTTCAGACTCAATCATAAGATTTAACCTTTCACGAGCACGTATTGTCCTTAAGGACCTACGAACTGGAATCACTTTATCTTCAACTTGTAGCTCACCTAGAGATCCATCTCTTTGAACATTTCCCCCCAAGTTGAAGATTTGCCAGTACTTACAGAAGTTGACACATCTTCTTGAGTTTCATCAAGTTCAGCAATCCTTCCACTGTCCTCTTGAGATATGAGTTTCCTTTCAAGGAACTCAGCAAATCAAAAAATCTTTGACAATGTTTCCGGTAGGAAAGTAGAAGTAGTAACCCATTGTTTCCTTTGGGTATCCTACAAAGATGCACTTGCCAGATCTGGATTCAAGTTTGTCAGCCGTGTCTCATTTCACGAGTGCCTCACATCCCCAGACCTTTAAGTAAGACAACTTAGGAACACTTTCCATGCCACAATTCATGCGGTGTCTTGTCAACCTTCTTGGTTGGAACCATATTGAGAATGCATGCAACAATCTCTTGAGCATAATCCCAAAATAAAATGGGAAAGTCTTAAGGTTCATCGTTTTATCTTACCATGTTCAACAAGGTTCGATTCCTCCTTTTACATATACCCTTATATATAGGAGTAAGCTCTAGGATAAATCCACAAGCTTTTAAATGATCCTTAAACTTTTGGCTTAAGTATTCTTCATCTCGATCCGAACGAAGAATCTTGATGGTTCTATTGAGTTGATTCTCTACTTCACTTTTAAATTCATTGAATATTTCAAAGACTTCATGTTTATGTGTAAGCAATTAAACATAACCATAATGACTGAAATCATTCATAAAAATGATGAAGTAACTAGCCTTTCCTTGACACATGCCTAAATGGGCTACATATATCTGAATGTATTAGTCCAAGTAATTCCTTAGCCCTCTCTGGTTTTATGTGGAAAAGGTATTCTTGTCATCTTGCCGAAACCACAAGGCATGCATTTGTCAAATGATTCATCATTTGATTTAACGATCTCTTGTCAAATGATTCATCATTTGATTTTAAGATCCCTTCAATTTGAAGTATGCATTTCTTGCTAACGACAACACATTTATCAAATGATTCATCATTTGATTTCAAGATCCCTTCATTATGAAGATTTCCAATGTGTTTCTTGCTAACGACAATCCCAAAAAACACACAATTTATCAAATGATTCATCATTTGATTGCAAGATCTCTTCATAATGAAGATTTCCAATGCGTTTCTTGCAAATGATAATGTTAAATCCATGCATTTATCAAATGATTCATCATTTGATTGTAAGACACCGTCCCTTTGAAGTCTTTAAAATGCCTTTCTTGACAAAATTAAACAAGATGACTATGTCAAAGATAATTAGAGTCCAAGTTAAACTTGACTCTTTGCTATTGAATTATTATTTGTATAACAACGCATATAATTCAATTTTGAAGATACTTGAAGTACTTGCCGAACCAGCTTGCTTCTTCTTCACATTCAACTCAGCTAGATACTTTAGTTGTATGCTCCTTTTGCCAAAAGGGACTTTTAAGGTTTTGAGACAAACACAACTTGTTTTCTCTTACCAAAAATCTTGCCCTTAGCTTACGGTTGTTTTGCTTTCCGAACCTTTCCCCCCTTGATCATAAGAACTCGGGATGTAGCAGATTTCCTTGGAAGCTCTTTCTCATACTCAATTAATATGACATGAAGTTTAGCTGTGGTTTTACTAATGCTATGAATATTACAATTGCGCACGAACTCCTAAAAAATCCGCTTTTTAGGTTCATGCCAATAGTAATATGCAGATGATAAGCATAGTTTAACCTTTCCAATTGCCCATGAGTACCTCTTCAATTAGAGTACATGAGGACTAACCGATGTTCCATGCTCGTGTCGCAAGTCATGAAGTTGATCAACTAGGTCAAACAACTCCACTCCGGCTTGCTTTTAGTACAAAGACTTGAGTTCAGTGAGCATATCACATGGAAATGAATGCTCAAATTGCTTTTGAAGGTCGGCATTCATGCTTTCCAACATTAAACAAGCAACCTCATTGTGTCTATCGTATCGAGCATTGTATGCAGCCAACTTCCAAGTTGAAGCATTTGCTCCCGGAACAACGGTGTCTGCTCATCAATGACTTGAACCCAGTCATTGAAGTTTGGCTCCAGAAAGTCTTTTCCTTTCTAGCATCGACCTGAAAGCCGATTGGTATATGTTTTGAGAAGGATTTGTTGTTGCCATCTTCAAAACAGACAAAAGTTCAATTATCGGTATTTTTGATAATTAATCCTTAAGAAATGTAATTTACCCTTGTTAAATTCATCTAACAAATTACTTTCACTAAGGCTAGGATCCAACTTGACATAAAATCATTTCATCAGTTGATCTGCTAGAAATGACGGTATTCAAAAGGTAATCGAGAATCGATAATTGCATTCATGCAACTCCTAGAATTATGGGACTTACAACAACACTGTAAAGGGGTATTAAGTGTTTTGTAAACATGTTTTGTCCCATCTTATGCCATGGGTTAAGGTCTCACCTCTTAACTCGTTTTAAGTCGCCCAATTAAGAACATGTAGATAGTCCACCGCTGTCTCACAACGAGTGGTAATCCACCTTGAAGAGATACAATTCACCTACATCTCACGTAGAGCAAAAAGCACTGACAAGTGTTCTTAGCAAAGTGGGTGACATTGACTTAACTTTAAATGGGTAATGCATTTGATGTGAATCAAAAGTTTATGTTTGAAGACTCATGCATAATCTTCGAAACATAATATTTAATAAAATCATTTGTATAGTCTTAACAACACAAGAGAGCTCGGTAGCTCCATTTGAACGTACAAAGAAGCGCAAGGGCAAAGGTTGCGATGGACGCAATTAAAAACCCGCCCTTTTAGAAGGCTAGCGCACTCCGACTTATACCTCTCTTAGAGTTTGTTCAAATGGGTGAGCCGGTGTATCTCAAGGTTGCAAGAATCCAATTTTATTAATGAAATCTCTATTTCGATAGTTCTTAGTCAAATTTATTTCAAAAACCAATTTTTGCATTACTTTTATACAACTTATAAACAATACAAAAATTAATAAACTTACTAATTTCCGAACTACTTAATCAAGTAACAAGTTAAGGTAGGCCACCTAAACATGGTCACTATGGTTCATGCATATGTATAAACCCGGCTCCCCCTTCCGAAGAAGAGGACCACATGCATCAAGTTACCTTGATTGCGTAAGCCTTTAAACAAAATAACTAACAATTAGCACATAAAAACATGCTGACTGGAAATTTCAAGTAGCTTCACGACCAGTTTAAGCATGTTTCTGGTCCGATTCAGATTTCTACCAGAACTACAAAGTTGTAGCCCTATGAGTCGAAAATCTACAGTCCGAATTTGGGCTTCTAACTCATTACTGATTAAAAGATATTAATTTTTTAGTAAACTGTCGCAAACCAAAAAATTTACACGAAAAATTCACATTGTCACATAATTATCTAATAATCAACCCTAATTATTGGATCATCATGCTTTGCAAATATATCTCTATATATCCAGTAAAATCACAATAAATTTTGCATGAATTTCTTGTGATTTTACTATTATTTAACAACTTTAAATAATCAAGATACACATAATTATGCAATTCATCACATAAATCATGTCAATTCACAATTCAAAACTTGTTTGAGGGTTTCAATCTCCATTGAACAAGGTTGAAAATTTAATTAAAAAAAACCCCTAATTTTTATTTAATCAAGATCCGATTTAATTAATTAAAAGTAAGAAAAACTACCTTTTAACTATTTAACAATTAACTAAAATCAACTAACCCTTAAACCCCCCTTCAAGTTTTGATCTTTGTAATTAATAGATCACATATGTGGCTCGTGATACCACTGTTAGAATATGAGTACATAAACATACATAATCACGAGTAAGCGCAACGGAAGAAATCGAAACATATATGCAATCAAATTAATTAACAAAGACTAGAATTGAGTCGTGTACCTTATGCAAGCTCCAATAAAAATAATAATAACAAGATTATTATTAATGATTAGGGTTTAAAGCAAAACCCCACTACGATCGCACACTAGACACCCCGAAAAACATATGCTAGTACTCGATCACAAACCAAACAAACCTTTTGCTTGAACCTTCAACTTCAAAGTCGAAACCCCTCAAGAAGAAAGAATTTCGGCCACTTCAAAGCAAGGAAGAAAAAGGAGAGAATTTGCTTATGTGAAAAAGTATATGAAAAACCAAGAATTAAGCCTCTATTTATAGGACTTAATTAGGGTTAACATATCATGGAAAATAAGCAACATAAAGGCTTAAAGAAGCCTTCATGTGACCGTCCCCCATAATGGACCTTAGGTCCAAGTCCATTTTCCAATTTTCACATTTTAATCCTCCTTTTTAATCAATTAAATATAATTAACCCTTTAACTATGTTTAATTAATTATTTCGTGATCAAACTAATCAATATATTATTTTAATATATCAATTAATATTGTCGAGTTACTGTGTCATTTCATGTGACCCCGTAGGCTCAAATTATTCCCGGACATGCGATTTATAATAAAATGATCACACTCTAACAAAAACTAAACAAATTGATTAGAAAATTATAGGAGTTAATCGATCACTTGAGCTAATTAACCTTGGTTTATTTCACGTATCGATGAATGTTTAAGAAAATTGACCATGTTTTTTTTTCCTTTACGATATAGATAACAATATAACATGAAAGTAAAATCAAAAAAGATTTGTCATGTCAATGCACAAAGAATCCAACACATAGAATTTCATTTTCTTCAAAGATGTGCGAAAAAAAAAGGTCATATAAGAATATCTGCCCCTAAAGGAATAAAATCTCCCCTTCTTATTTGATGATTCTAAATTGTGTACATATTAAAAATAAATACCCTTTTTTTCTACACATGTTGTAGAAAACTACGAGAAATTATTGATAATCGTTATTATACACATGTATCGTGTTAATTTGAAATCATATATGTTTCTTCTTGTATCTGTAACTATCACATGTGTATTATATATGGTGTCACACGTCTAATTAATTAAGTTCCATTAATATCCTATAGCTAATAATACACATCTTTAGGATCTTAATTTTTACTTTTATAAGTCATTTTCTAGCTAGATCTTAAAGTTTGGCAGCTAAATATTCGTCTATGAAAAAAAAATATTGTAGGCATGAATATTTAAAAATAGAGTAAAAGGTATTCGTACAATTCTATTAATTAAGCCGTTATAATAGCTTTTAGTAAATATTAGTAGGATTTTAATTGAGTAAAAAATGAGTGGTCATGCTAAAAAAATGTTTTGTTTTTTTTTTTTTTCAAAACACGTTAAAAGTCCTCATATCCTTATTATATTCCTTAGGAATCGCTAAAGAGATAAAAAGATGTTGTACAATATGTGTTTTCCATGAGATATCCTCGATGCTAATTACAAGACTAGACACATTCCTTTTGGTTGTCATAAAATACAATTTCTTTCTTTTATCATTAGAATGTGATTCATGGTTGAAAAGTGTTTGAGTTTTTATATTTTCACTCATACATGATATACGTATAGATGTATGTATAAAGTATATAATTACTCCGTATATGTTATTTTACTACTATACTATACCATCTTATAATAATATAAAATTTTGTTATTCTTGGTGTACACTGGTTTCAGCACCTTTAATTATTTTTCTCATTGTATATAACGTTTTATTTTTTTGTAACAATCTTTTTATTTTAAAGTTATAGATATAATCGTTTATTGTTGTTGATAAATTAACCATGCTAATATATGATTTTGTTTTAATCAACCTAAACGGAACAAAGAATCCTTATCCTTAACCATCTCTTTTAAACTATGTTACCTCGTTTCCAAAGAACAACAATAGCATAAAAACGATAAACATATTTATGATTTCATCCCCGTACTATAGAATATTCACAATATATGCCCTTGAAAACAGGTCATATAAGCCATACTTCTATTCTTCAAGGGATAAAAAGAAACAATTTTTTTGTAGGAATTTAGGTCTTTTCAAACTCCAAAGGTTTTATTGTAATTATGTGCAAATACAATGGCAAGTATATAACTATTTCCCTATATAAAGAACCCACCACATTCTGCACTCCCCCACACCTTTTATCTCAAAACTTTTTTTTCATTTTCTCTCTGTTTCCTCTGTTCCTTCTTCCACACGCGCCGCCGTCTTCCGCCGTGGTCCGACGTCGCCAGAAAGCCATTCGTTTTTTTGTAACAAATTGTCTAACCCTGATCCGAAAATTTGCCAAACAAATTTTATGGTGGTAAATTACCATTTTACCCTTGGATGTATAATTAGGTTGTACTTGTATAATCCATTGAACAAGGGGCATTTTCGTAAATTTCGGATAGGATAGTCGCTGACGTGGCAAACGTACATGCAAAGTTACAATGAGCCACACGCCTAGACAATTAAATCCCATCATCAATAAAAAAAGAGATGAAACCACCTTTGACTTTCTCAAGCCGTCAAACATATACCAAGCCAAGTTAGCCAAGCCGTTTATACCACGAGCAGGAACGGCTCAAGCCAAGCCGTTTAAGCCGGCTCGACCGCCGAGTGACAACAAGCTTTTAGCTGGTTATTTGGCACATGAATTTTTAAACAAGGGTACATTATTTGGCCAGCCGTGGGACCCGGCTCGAGCCGATGCCGTGCCCGTCTCAGCCGCGGCTCGTTCGGACGAATTTAGAAAGCCGGTTAAACAAAATGTTGGACAAAAGGGGAAGCCGAGTGACCCGAAGCCGGGTGAGAAAAGAAAGTTTGATAGCTATGCCGGGTTATCGGGTATTCTAATGGGTAAAGATGGAGCATATATACCCGGCATTGTTAACCCGACCCAACTCGCCCGATTTTTAAATCAACAATGATAGTTATCTAATTTATATAAATATACATATATATATATATATACAGTTTTTAGATGTTTAGATTGCCTTGTTCTAAGCATGTTGTAATGTACTATTGGCAATGTTTAGTGATATTTACAAATTACATTGTTTTTAATAATGTAATTTTTAGGAAAATAGTGTTTAAATGTGTTACATGCCTATGTAATACACTTTGATTTTGTGTTGTTAAACATTTCATGTTTTGGTTGAAAATTGAATGTTTTGGAATCTCATGATCACTATACTAGGTGCAAAATGAAAAGTAGACACAATATGATTGATTTGGTTGATCTTATGCTTGCATATATTTGGTTTACATTCATGTAATATGAATATGACGCACACAATATGATTTGTTTGGTTGATCTTATGCTTGCATATATTTGGTTTAAATTCTTTGTAATGTAATATGGATATGACGAACACAATATGATTCACGTTCTACAAATAGTGTGATATATATTAAAAGGTGTATGGGACATTAAATTTATTAGGTAGAAAACATTATGTGCAATTTATGCGTGACATTAGTATATTACAATTGCTATGTTGTATTTGATCATGTGTAAATACGAGAATTTATTTCTTTTATAAATTATACTTTTATTTATAATTTTTTCAAGTGTTGTTTTTTAAAGAACTTTGGAAGCAAAGTTGTGAACAAATAAGCCATAACCTGAAAACGGTCGAGGGACACCTGATAAAGAGTTGTATTCGATCATGAACAAGCTTTGACCCCCATTTAAGTCTTGGTTCATGTAACTCAATACCCACTGGCCACTGTTAAAAGGACCAATATTGGAGTAACTTTTATTGACGATTTCAATCACTTTGTAGTTTTTACTCCATACTACTCTCTTATATTATAACTACTAGATTTTAGACCCGTGTCCGACACTAAACACAGACTTACGATATTCTCAATATTAGATCTTCATACATTTAAGTCATAAAAGCTTATAATTTTGAAGATGTAGGTTTCAAGTGTTATACTTTGCAAGTTGTTGTACAATAATCACACATTCGTCATTGTCATTATTAGCTGAGACATATTGATGAAATTGTTTGCCGTAGTCATTCCAAAAGTCACATGCTACAATAATTCCCTTATTATAGAATATTTTGAAACTAATTGTACTCATAATGTGTTATTATTATGAAAGATAATTAAGAATTAAAATATAAACATACTTGTGATACTATAATTGACATTCAAGTATATGTCTTTAACCATGCTGACCCATAACATGAATAGATTTATTTTTAATCATCTGTCATATGGTAATTAAATAACAATTAGGTTTGTTTTCATATTCTTTGATAACAATTAGGACTTTTAATTTGAGTTATGTAAACAAATTTAAAAGAATATATATTTCTAGAACATTGAAAACATATATTGTATTTCATCTTTGAAATAATTTTTTGTGAACAATATTTCATACGTTGAAATATTTTTTATTAGATAAATGATTAAAATTTTCAAAAAAATTCATCTCAAGTTGATGGCTAAAAATAAATATAAATTAAACATTAAAGGGTAAAAAGTGTAAATTATTGTTGGAAAACAAAAAAGTGTAAATTAATGAAATTTTTTATACAAATATTAATATAATAATATATTTGGATAATGATTATTAAGATTTTTAATTTATAGTTAATCTAAGTGATAACATAAGCGAGAGCCAATTTTATAAAATTAAGCGATTTGATTGGTTAATAAATCATTAGTTCAATTGTCTTATAGTATATACTAGATTATTGTCCCGCGTAATACGCGAGAGATTATATTTAATTAATGACATATTATCGTTGTATAATATCGTAAATTGACAAACATAGATAAAATATTTTGAAATGGACTAATTAATAATATGATGCAAGAGTTGTAAATTAATATTTTGCTCAAATGCGTTAATTTATAAATAAACAAAATTTCATTAAACAGTATTACATTTACAATCAAAGTTGAGATATGTCTCTATATTACTATATACAGAAAAGAAAAAACATGAAATTTTATGACTTTATCTCTACTATATTATAAAACATTTGTTCTCTACAAAATTTTTAACTTTTCACCAATATACACCTACTAATGCATAATGTACAATACATCTATATACATCTCAATAATTCATTTTTCACTTTTCTCAATTCTCAACCACTCATTTATCTCTCTTCCACTAAGTAGTTAATTACTAAAATAGCGGTGTAGCGGTCAAGGTCCGATATATGATATATTGGTTATAGCGATGAGATGTAGCAGTAATTAAAATATTATGCTATATATATATAATACTTAATATTTAATAAAAATATCAATTAATACTTTATACTTAATATAAATATCAAAATTCAAGCTTAAAAATGTCAATATTTAAAACATTAGTGTTAATACTTACAAAATTTAGTGTTTCTTTCAAGTTTGGGCAAAAAAAAAACGCTATAGCAACGCTATTTACCACTATTTGGACCGCTATAGCACCGATATTGGTAAAATACGCCGATAATAGCTGGACCGCTATTTTGACTGCTATTTTGCTTGAGGACCGTTGACCATTATAGCACCGATATAGCACTGCTATAGCAACGCTATTGATGACATAGCTCCTCCATAAATCATTTTATTCTTCTAAATCATTCAAAATATTTTATCTCAAAAATCGTACAGCGATAAATTATAAAAATTATATGGGTCTTCTTAGAGATGTCATTCGTTATATTTTCGGCGAATTTTTAAATCTGAGGGCGGAGCCAGTATGGCTAAAGCATTTAGCTATCACACTCTATGATATATCACCTCTTATGAACTATCACACATTGTGACCTATCACCTGTGTCATCTTATTTTTTTCACCTCTATTTAAGAATTCAGTTTTAAAAGTTCTTTCTTAAACTTTAAGCGTCAAAAAGTCTACTATATGTGCTCATAGTTAAACTTTTTTAAAAAAATTGAAAAAAAACCCGCTATAGCACCGCTATTTTACCATTCTTTGGACCGATATAACACCGATATTGGTAAAATAGCGCTGATAATAACGGAACCGCTACTTGACCACTATTTTGCTTGAGGATCGCTAACCGCTATAGCACCACTATTGATAACATAGCTCCTTCATAAATCATTTTATTTCTCTAACTAATTCAAAATATTTTATCTCAAAAATCATACATCGATAAATTATAAAAATTATATGGGTTTTCTTAGAGATGTCATTCGTTATAATTTCGGCGAATTTTTAAATCAGATGGTGGAGCCCGTATGGCTAAAACATTTGACTATCACACTCTATGATATATCACCTTATATGACCTATCACCCATGTCATCTTATCTTTTCACAAGTTTTTAGGCTCAAAAAGTCTATTATATGTGTTCATAATTAAATTTTTTATAGAAATTTGAAAGTAATTTTACATCAAATATATTGAGATTTGTAGATTCTGTATTTATTGTTAAATTTATAGAATTTTAGAATTTTGAATGGTACTATATTAAATGTCATTAACCTCCTATGTATTTGATAAAACATGTATTAATAAAAACCTTAAAATCTTTAAATAAATTTTCAAAGCTCCAAGTGTGAAAAATTAGCAAAACTTTTTTTTTTTTTTGTATTGTGTTAAGGGGAAAAAGAAAGTCCAAAAACTTTGCTTTTATTTTGGTGAAGTCGACTTCAAAAAAAAAGTAAATAAAATATTAAGTTGAATATACAACTTTTTTTTTTGGTATTGGGCTAAGGAAAAAAAAGTCCAAAAATTTTGGTTTTTCTTTAATGAAGTCGGCAGCAAAAAAAAAAAAAATATTAAGTTAAGTATACTAAGATTTAATTATACAAACTACAAAGGCTAATGTTGTGTTTTTTAATGATAAATTTGGTAATGATACAATTATTTTGATCTAAGGGTTGTAACTAAAAGTTTAAACTTATCTAACGGTTCTTGTTTATCCATAAAAAAATTTAGGACCTTCTTATATATATTGGTAGATTAAGATATAAAATAATACTCGTATAAGTCTAAGCCTTTTGAAATTTGGATAAGTTATCGTAGTACTTTTTGATAACCCATGAAATAGATATTTTAAGTAGAGAGGAACACACAAAAAAGAGTACTTAAAAATTGTTGAAACCAAAATCGATAAGCTCAAGATCTTATTCTGAATCATTTTTGTCTTTTCAAGGTTATCTAATTGAGTCCGGAACATCCTAGCTACATTTTTTTTTTTTCCATATATATATATATATATTTTTGAATTATTTATATGTTCAAACCCATATTGCGCTTCATAATTCATGTTAAAAATTTAAAACCTGTCACAAATTTATAAATTATGAATTATGTATACTTCAAATATCATAACAATAGTTTTGGGGTTCTGGAGATGAGATTTTGTCCTAAGATCCGGGATCGAATCTTAATTCTCCATGATTTTAAACATTTACCTTTTCGGACCCGTGTGAGTCGACAGTCGTGTCATCACACCCGTGGTCTCTAAGGGTGCTTTTGGGTTCTAACATCTAACATATATACTGCCCGCTTGGATATCACTGCTAGAGTTTGAATTACTAACTAACTAATACATCGTTGGATAAAATATAGCAATACTAAAAGATTATTGATTTAATTTTTTAAATTTGATGCTAAGGTTTTTAACCATTTGAAGTGGAATAAATGATAAGCTTAACTCTTACATTACTTACCGGTTAGTTTACTAGTTTTTTCTATTCAATATTACATATTACAAAAAACGGATTTAAACGCAATCCTGAATTCTACAATTAGGATGAAAATCATAGAGATATTATCATATACCTTCAATATCTTTTATACAACATCAAATCCTTTTTTATTATTTAAGATCAGTATCTAAATCTTAACCTTCGCATATCTACTTAGTGCAAAGTTATTGCATCATCCGCGTATGTTTTGAGTGTTATATAAAGTTACTCCAATTTTTTGTCTTTAAACCTTGTTGGAAGTGTGAATGATGATATAGATGTTGTCCTAACACCTAGTTGTTGCTGAAAGTATAAGTGGTAACCCTCTTATGATATTTTTTCTAACTGCTTTAAAATAAAACTAGTTAATCTAAACCGTTCTTCGTCACTTTATCTTTTATCTATTTACATCTGATAGCAGCAAATTGATTTCTAATGTATTACATAAGGTAATTAACGGTTATTTTTGTTCATTAAATTAAAAAGAAAACATAAAATTTGACTGAATAATTAAGTTATTAACTATTAAGTTTATTAAATAAAAACGAAACTAAGGCTAAGTATTTTAAACTACTACCCAAAGCTTAGAATTCAATTTTTCAATTGACATATATGCGTCACATTTATGTTCATACAATGAAAGTCAACAAAATGATTTATTGCACATACTTTTAAAAATAGTTTATGTATTGAATATTGATAGTGTTAAACTTTCTTTTTAAGGGCTTGGGCTTGTTGTCGAACGAGATGGGGGGCTTTTTTCCTGCTTAGTATCATTTATTTATTTATGAGGTTGTCTAATATGTTGTTAACAGCAAATGATTATATGTTGTTTCACCTCGCATTCAGGAGGGGGTTGCGTTTTTATTTCAACACATGTAAAAATTTATGTGAGGACGGGGCTGATGTTTGTAGCATATAATATTTTCCCTTTATTTATATCTATGCAATCCTTTATTTTAATTTTAATATAATATAAATTTAGATGAAAATAAAATTATTTACTCATATGTACAATTAGAACATGATTGAACAAATTATTCGTGTCTAATCAAGTTGATAATCTTAGTTTTAATGATTTATATCTATCATATCGTACAAGTATCAAAATATATACATTCTATTATCGGTACACTACATGTTGATTATTTCAGCCTTGTGATCCATTGGTCTTCTCGATGATCATTTCTCTTGCTCAAAAATCGCAAAAAACATCCTTGTAGTAGCTATATTGTCGCAAATGTTTGATTTCTACATTAATTAGTTTATTTTGGGTTTCAAAAGTTATTTCTTTTATAATTTGTTAAAAGTGCAAATCTCATCGTAACTAAATTTTTTTTTCTTTTCAACAATAAACATTACAACATATACGCCAATAATCATAAACTGTCCTTAAACCTTGGTCTTTTACACCAAGAGCAAAGGCTTCTACCACCCCAACAAAGTGATGATAGCAACGTAACTAATTAATAGTATTGATTTTTGTTTTCTATCGATTAAACGGTTTTTATAAAACCGTTGTAAATCTTGGTCTACAATTTCCCCAAAGCTACAAGAGGAGTTGACGAACTCATGACATAGCCACGAGTCGCAAATCTATACTGGCCGGGAGACCTACAACGTCAAATAGTTCAAAGAAACAATCAAAAATCGATAAGTTATCAAAGTTATTTCATCTGCATGTATAAGTAAATATATATATATATACTTCCTCCGTCTCAATTTAAATGTCATATTTTGACTTTTGAAGTCTTTCATTCGTAACTTTGACTGTAAATTGTTTCGTGTGTGTTATACCAAAATGAATGTAAAATATATGAATAGATTGAACTTTAGATGTACATTTCATTGATATAACTTTCATTAAGTATTATATTATACAAATAAAAATACTTATAGTCACAGTTAGAGCACAAAGACTTAGGAAGTCAAAATTGAACATTTAAATTGGGACGGAGAGAGTATATGTAAATACATTTTAATTCAAAATTTGATATATTCGATCCTACAAAATAAGGAGACTTATATATTGAAAATAACTAGATGGATGTCCTCGTCATCCACTAGTCGGCTACTAGTGGTGGTGATGACGACAATGAGTAATGTAGGTAATTGCTATATAAAAGGATAATGTAATTATTTTAGGAGTTAAAAGATATATGTCCATAACAGATAAAAAAAAATGGGCAACTGCTCGTGATGACGTAGTACATAATATTTTTATTTTTAAAATTATCTATGTGATGTTTTATAAAATTTTTCATAACTACAATTCTGTTATAACATATAACGTTATTTAAAAAAATTAATTTATATAATTTAGTTCCTTACGTCTAGCATAAGGGTCTTTTTTCTCGGTCTCCTGGACCATAAATCCTTTGGGTCAACCCATGTAGTGTAGCATAGTACTGTTTTCTTTCTTTCGATTTCCATCATATTACAGGTGTTGTTTCGTGCGCAACGAGTTTGGAATGAATGCTTCATGTTAGGTAAGCGGTACAAAGCAAAGGCTAGCTTGTTGCTTTGAGTTTAATAAATAATTTCATTATGACTTCATGGACATTATGATAATCGAACGTTTTACTATTTTTATATTTTAAATTTCAAATTTTGTATCATAAGCCCGTGTCTTCGAATACAATTCAATTAAGGATTTAATTATTTAAAGTCTGAATAAAACCCAAATACAGTATCTATCTAGAAGTGAAACTAAAGTCTTTTTCATAAAATTAAAATGTACAATTATTAAGTACAAATATCTTTGATGTTAAGCAATTTATTTATGATTTAAGAATTTTATCAAAAAAAAATTTATATTTATAATCTATAAATTCTTAAAAAGAGCTTACCTTTTTTATTGTATTTGTTTATAATATCTTTTCTAATGATGACAAAACTTTTTGATAAGTAAAACTCAATCAGCCCCTGAAAGGACAAAACTCTGAATCGAAAAAGATGTGACATTCTTTACCTATATATATATTTTTTTAACTGTACCCGTCAATCCCGATACAAACAGGGTATGGGGAAAAATTGAGTAATCGAAAACTCCTAATTCGTATTCGTAATAAGCAATGGAGTACCTTATGGATTGTTTGTCATGGTGAGTTAAAATATAGTATAACCATGAAACTTACGTTTTGAAGGAAAAAAAACTATAAATTCTTAAAAGAGCTTACCCTTTTTATTGTATTTTTTTATAATATCTTCTCTAATGATGACAGAACTTTTTAATAAGTAAAACTCAATCGGCCTCTGAAAGGACTAAATTAGGAATCGAGTAAGATGTGACATTCTTTACCTATAGTTTTTTTTTTTAACTGTACCCGTCAATTCCGATACAAACAGGGTATGGGAAAAAATTGAGTAATCGAAAACTCCTAATTCGTATTCGTAATAAGCAACGGAGTACCTCATGGATTGTTTGCCATGGTGAGTTAAAATATAGTATGACCATGAAACTTACGTTTTGAAGGAAAAAAACTATAAATTCTTAAAAGAGCTTACCTTTTTTATTGTATTTGTTTACAGGATCTTCTCTAATGATGACAAAACTTTTTGATAAGTAAAACTCAATCGGCCTCTGAAAGGACTAAACTAGAAATCGAGTAAGATGTGACCTTCTTTACCTATAGTTTTTTTTAACTGTACCCGTCAATCCCGATATAAACAGGGTATGGGGAAAAATTGAATAATTGAAAACTCCTAATTCGTATTCGTAAGAAGCAACGGAGTACCTGATGGATTGTTTGCCATGTCGAGTTAAAATATAGTATGACCATGAAACTTACGTTTTGAAGGGAAAAAAACTATAAATTCTTAAAAAGAGCTTACCTTTTTTATTGTATTTGATTATAATATCTTCTTTAATGATGACAGAACTTTTTGATAAGTAAAACTCAATCGGCCTCTGAAAGGACTAAACTCGGAATCGAGTAAGATGTGACATTCTTTCCCTATAGTTTTTTTTTTTAACTGTACCCACCAAACCCAATACTAACAGGATATGGGGAAAAATTGAGTTATCGAAAACTCCTAATTTGTATTCGTAAGAAGCAACAGAGTACCTGATGGATTGTTTGCCATGGTGAGTTAAAATATAGTATGACCATGAAACTTACGTTTTGAAGGGAAAAAAAAACTATAAATTCTTAAAAAGAGCTTACCTTTTCTTTTTTTTTTATTGTATTTGTTTATAATATCTTCTCTAATGATGACAGAACTTTTTGATAAGTAAAACTCAATCAGCCTCTGAAAGGACTAAACTCGGAATCGAGTAAGATGTGACATTCTTTACCAATAGTTTTTTTTTTAACTGTACCCGTCAATCCCGATACAAACAGGGTATGGGAAAAATTGAGTAATCAAAAACTCCTAATTCGTATTTGTAAGAAGCAACCGAGTACCTGATGGATTGTTTGTCGTGGTGAGTTAAATTATAGTATGACCATGAAACTTACGTTTTGAAGGAAAAAAAAATTATAAATTCTTAAAAAGGGCTTACCTTTTTTTTTATTGTATTTGTTTGTAATATCTTATCTAATGATGACAGAACTTTTTGATAAGTAAAACTCAATCGGCCTCTAAAAGGACTAAACTCGAAATCGAGTAAGATGTGACATTCTTTACCTATAGTTTTTTTTTAACTGTACCCGTCAATCCCGATACAAACAGGGTATGAGGAAAAATTGAGTAATCGAAACTCCTAATTCGTAAGAAGCAACCGAGTACCTGATGGATTATTTGCCATGGTGAGGTAAAATATAGTATGATCATGAAACTTACGTTTTGAAGGGAAAAAAATGTTTATAAGATAAGCAAACACCAGGGGATGCAAGGCATCAGGCTATGCGGTTAGGAACAACATATGTATGAACAGTTTTACTTATAGATAGCTGAGATCTCTATGATTGTTGATCCTAAGGTTATGGGTATGTTTGGTATGGAGCTTTTAAGAGGTTTTAGGAGCTTCAAGCTTTAAGCTTTTAACATAAAGTTCATATTTATTTAAAAGTCTTGTTTAATTGATTGAGCTGGAAGCTTTTAAAATTAGGAAAAAAGCTCTTTTTTCCAACGCTCCTTTCACTAGCGTTAGAAGATGGCTAGAAGCTTTTAGGATATACATTACATAAAAAACCTTCAAGATTTTATTAGCAATCACTTTGACAGTGCATAGTCAAATAAGAAAACTTAATAAATTACGAATACTTTGGTTGAGAGTTTTCACGTTTGAAGCCAAGTGTGATATATTGACACAAGTTTTCAATTTATCCTTGTTATCATTATTAATATCCTTTCTATCACTATCAATAAGTGCATTTAGAAAAATTATTAATACAATATGATGTACATGTGTTTACCAATTGTATTATAAGGATTAAATTTAGATATATTGTATACACATATATCATCATGTTTAGTATTAAGTACTTTTTATTTATGTCTATTTTTGTCATTTTATACATTTAATTAAAAGTTACATTTACTCTACCAAACACTTAAATATATATATATATAAAAAGTTATAACTATCAGCTTTTGGCTACAGCTACCAGCTTGCTATGTTTGGCATAAGCTTTTCAAGAGCGTTTCAGGAGCTTTAGCTTTTTATTTTAAACTAAAAGCTCCTAATAATTAAAAGCTTTGTTTGGATGCAACTAGCTTTAGCTTTTATTTGAAAGAAAAAGCTCCAAAATGAAACGCTGGTTGAAGTAGCGTTTCAGGAGCTTTAGCTTTTCGATGGAGCTTTTACTCTTTAAAAGTTACACAAATGCCTCTTAAAGTTGCAGCTACAGCTACCATACCAAACGCTTTTAAAAAATAAGAGCTATAACTTACAGCTCCAACTGAAAGCTACAGCTTACAACTCTAATTAAAAGCTACCGCTGCAAACTACAACTACTAGCTACATTACAATTACTAGTTACCAGCTAGTTTTGCCAAACATACCCTATATATCTGAAATGACCAATTATTATGGCTAGGATTGAAAGTCAATACACAATTGAAGGCTGAAATTTAAAGTGAAAATTAAATGTCATCAGTTAATTAACTTGCTGCCACCCATAGATATTATAGTTGTACATGTTTGTCGATACTTTCAAAACACCGAAGTAAAGTTACGGTGTATAAATAAATTAACCTGAAGCATTGAGATAGCCATATCTCCAAATCCATATCCTCAGTTTGAGCTTCTACCGTTACATGATTCGCTAGACATAAATGATTAGAGCATCGATTACGACCATAAAGCTCGTGTAGCATCATAGAAATGCAACAACTCTAAATAACAGCTTGAGATGACTTGTCTTTCAAATACTCGTATCAAACAAAAGCCTACAAGTTTTTTATTTGAACTCTTTCTGATCGCTTATAACGGATAATACGTCTTTTGATAATAAAATACGATTATATCACCCTTAAATATTTATACCTTGTTCTCAAGAAGCAACGAACTTTGAAGTTTGAATCAAAGTTATGGATGAAATAATTAAAGGACAAAGTGAGGATGGACGTGATGATGAAGATTTTGTTAACGAGACATATTATTATATATACTAAAAAACATGAATTGGTTTGCGTGCGTCATACATTTTCAACACTTTTAGTCTCTATCGTTAAATTTGTTGCAGCAATGGTCCTCATCAGCTAACGGCTGCTAATTTTTTCCTGCAATTATAGTCCCTGTCGTTAAATTTGTTACAACAATGGTCCCTATCAGCTAACTTTAACCTTTTAACTTTAGGTTTCTTAATATTTGCCACATAACTTTAACGTTTTAACTTTTGTCACATAACTTTAATTTCTTTTACTTTTAGCACAAAAGTTTGCTTTTATTTAGTTTTTAAACATATGTTTTTCTAACTATTGCCACGAAAATTTCATTTTTTTTTTTATTTTTTATGATGGAAACTTTTAACTTTTAACTTTTTGTCACATAAATTTAATTTTTTTTATTTTTGGCATGAAAGCTTTGTTTTATTTAGTTTTTAAATTTTTGTTTTTCTAATTTCTGCCACGAAAATTCATTCTTTTTATTTTTTATCACATAAACTTTTAAACTTTTATTTTTTGTCACATAACTTTTATTTCTTCTATTTCTTGCACGAAATATTTGTGTTATTTCCCCATTTACTTTTTATACATTTGTTTTTTTAACTTTTGTCACGAAAGTTTCATTCTCTTTACTTTTTATCACATAAATTTACGAATTTTTCGTCAATCTACTTTTTGCCACATCACTTTTATTTCTTCTACTTTTTACACAAAGTTTTGTTCTATTTAATTTATACTTTTATTTTTTCAACTTCAGCCACCAACGTTTCATTTTTCTTTACTTTTTATCACATCACTTTTCACCTTTTAACTTTTGCCACAAAAATTTCATTTTATATAATTTTCCACATGTTTACATGTTACGTAATGTCTCCCGGGGCAACGCCCGGATACAAAAAACTAGTTATCTACTACTTTTAAACATACACCAAAATATCAACCCAAAAACATTTCAATCATCACATTCTAGACAGAGGTCATGAGTTCGATCCTTATCCCATGCAAAGGTTGGAGGGTCTTTTCTACCATTTAGGTAGAAACTGGAAGCAACCTCTCTACTTTGGTAGAGGTAAGGTCTGCCTACATCTTAACTTACACCGTCGAGGTATTGGGGCTCAAAACCCGCGGAAGGCGGCACTGAGCAATTACTTACTTACTTACATTCTATTTTGTTTCTTTTAATTTGTTCTTCTCATATCTATATCTATCTATAACCCTTTTATAAAGCATATTGTTCTCTCTTATTTTAGGAAATTAAGCATTTTTTTATACCCAAAATACTCTTATTTCTTAATTCTAATTCTCCTATACACCTAATAAATAAAACAACTATCTTTTTAAAAATTATGAAGGAATTAACCAAAATACCATTAATGATTAAATTACAATATTAATTATTTATCAAAAATATCTTTATTAACCTTTTACATCAATTTCCTTTACATCAATTATCTACACCACTAACAGTCGCCCCCACTACCAAACTGTTACCTCCACAACTACCACTGCATTGTACGGTTACCGTGCTAGTCTCTTTTTACAAGTATTAGAATATATGTTTCGATGATAAATTTAGAAAAAAAAAAAGACTTTTCTCTTTAAGCCCCATTCTGGATCATTTTATAATTGTGGCCGGCCGGTTATCTAATTCTATACACGACTTTTATTCAATAATCCATCAACACCTTGCAATCTTGCATGCACTCTTTTACAATGATCGGGACCGACAAAAGCCACATCTTCAACATATAAAAGATTAAAAACATCTAAAATTAGTAAGCAAGAAATATTCTTTTCTTTTGACCATCTTTTTGGGGAAAATTGACAAATTTCGTTCAACTTAGTGAAATACAGTTTTCGATTTTCCAGAGCTATGTGCAACTGCTTCTTTTTGTTCAGGTGATTAGTTAATTTTCGGTGTAATATATTGCTTTAGGTTCACATCATCTTTGATTTTTTGGAAAGGCAACTATAATCCATTCACATTTACAAAGTGTCTATTATGAAATTTGCACCCACAATGTATAGATTGATGGTCATCGCATATATAACTGTTGACTATTATTTTATGTCGTGGAACAATGACCACTGTATGGTGGATGGATAATAAGGCATATCCCAATACACTCGTCGACAAGCCTTCGAAGGCCTCGTCGACGATGACACTGTTGTTAGTGTCTCGTCGATGGGGTTCTTCGTCGGCTCCCATTGATCCATCGACACGCTTTTGACGAGAAAAAAGAGAGGAGGAGCGTATGAGACAGAGCAAAGGTGTGGAAGAGGTGTTATTGTTAGTGAGTGTGGAAGAGGTGGATGAGGAGAGAGAAAAACTGACGTGACAGTGTGAAAAAGGTGTAAATGAGCTCCCTATTGGGGAAAGCCTAATAAAAAGATGAGTGAACGAAGATATAGTGGCACAAAGATGTCGGAGTGTAAAAAGGAGAGCCTTCGTGCCTTTTAGAGTATCTTGTGTAGTAGTTGTGAGAAGCTCGTGGGCATGGGCGGAGCCAAAATTCTTAATTTAAGACAGCCAAATAATTTTTATTATACTAACAAACATAAAATTAAGCTACAAAATTAAATTACACCAGTCTGAGTTGCCAATAAACTTTAGACTAGACAAATACAAATAAAAATAATGCTAAAAATATAGAATTTTATTAATATTACTAGATTATTAACCCGCGAATACCTGAAAAAACACATTTAAAACTTAGGGTTTTAGAAAGTTAAATAAAGAATGTCACTTTATAAGTCATTGTAAGTTGTATTAGTTGATAAAAAGGTCGAAATACAGAGAGGAAGTTCTTACGGAGAGAAAAGATAAAAAGGTCTTTTTTTTAGTTTAATTTCTTAATTTTTTTAGTTTTTCATTTTTTTTTAATTATCCCAATGCATAAAAAAAAATTTAAAAAATAATAAATTCTAACCCGATTTAGTGAGTTATAATCGTATAAGGTTTTTTTCAAGATGATAATTTATTTATCAAGCTGATTTGTAAACAAAGTTGATATTTTAGTTATTTATGTGATTTTAAGTTAACATTTGCTTTTATCTAGAAATTCAAATAATGTTTTATACTTGATGTTATTTTCGATACCATATATCATTTGATTAAATGTGAATTTTTACATACGTATAATTTATATATATATATATATTTTTTTCATTTAGCAAGGTTTTTCTTTATATTATCTATTGATTATATTTTGATTGATTTATTTTTTTATAATTTTTAATAACAGGTAATACTATTTTATCATTGTATTATGATATTGAATATTTTTAAACATGCTATTATATAATTGTTTATATGTTATCAATTTATTTTTTTATGCGAAATCTTATAATTTATCATAAAATCTCAGTACATATTGAAATGAAAATATACAAGACATATTTTGAATATACCCGTCCATCAGACAGACCAAAAACTTATAATATATATATATATATTATAAACCCTTATAAAGAGAATTGGATTTAAGACTTTAAGCAATTTTTACAATATCTCTAAATTACCCCTAACATTAAAATAAGTAACACATTCACTTCACACCTATTATACTCTTCACACCACTTATTTGTCTTTCTTTCTTTTATACTATCACTGTCCAGTGTGACAGTGCCTATCATCACCGACACCCCAACCATCATCTTCCATATCCATCACCGCCACAGTTAACCATCGCATTTTAAATGGTACCGCTACAACGTGCGGACATCCATTTAGTGTATATATATACGTCTTATCTTGTTTATCACACACTATTACATATAATTTGGTGCATTTTTTTGTTTTCAAAACTTAAACTTTGTTGATGGCTTCTCATGTAGCAGGTTTGGTTTTCTTGTTTGAGTTCCGTTTATTTATAAATGTTTGATTATCATTAATATTTGTTTTGATTATAAAAGTATAATTGCACTAATGTGTTTTATATAAAACTTGGAAATTAATAAGGAAATTGTATTCTTTATCAATTACAACACTTGTATCCTTGTTTGTATGTATGATATGAATGAATTGAATTTTTATGATATATATATGTGTTTTATATGAGATTTCAATAAATTAAAAAGGTTATGAATAGATTATTAAAGAAATTAAAAAAGTAAGAAAGAGAATCGCTGTCTCCAAAATCTGCAGTAGTTATTTTCATTATTAAATATTAATAGCTATATATATATTATTAAGGGGTTTGCTAAACACAGTCCTAAGGACTGTGTTTAAGTGCATAAATTGTTTGTACATTTACCATGAAAATCAGGGGGCATGCTTTTAATATGGAAAGTACAAGTTTTTTTATGCACGTTAAATACAGCCCTTAGGGCTGTATTTAGCATTTCCCTATTATTAATAATTTTTAAAGTATTCTAAATAAGGTCATGATGTCACCTTTATGATCGTAAGGTCATAATTTAATAAGTTTCTTTATCCAAGGGTTCTATCTTTTTTAAAAAATCTTTTCATGCCCTCTTTTTATTATTATTGGTAGATGGGCTAGATATTTAAGGTAACTAGACGAGCATGGTACCCGCGTAATGTGGCGACGACGATATTAGTTGCGATGTGGTGGCATCGGCGTCTAGTGGTATTGGTAATTGATACAATGATATTTGAGTTTTAGGGATAGTGAATATCTTTTAAAAGATTATGGAATGATTGTGTAAGTTAATTAATTAAGGGTTAAGTCACTGGATGAACAATGTACTTTTCTTCGTTTACATGGTTGCCTATTGAACTGGATTATTGATGTGTATCACCCATATACTTTTCAGTTTTTTACATGGTTGACCAAGTGCTGACCTGATGATCTGCTATAACAGGTGATGTATCTTAATAATTCAGTTCAATGGGCAACCATGTAAATGAGGGAAAGTACATTAGTCATCCACTTCAATGGGCAACTATGTAAATAGAGATTAACCTGTTTTAGCAGATCATCAGGTCAGCAGTTGGTCAACCATGTAAAAAATTGAAAAGTATATGGGTGATACACATCAATAATCCAGTTCAATGGACAACCAAGTAAATTAGGGAAAGTACATTGTTCATCTAGTGACTTAACACATTAATTAAGGGTAAAATGGTAATTTCGCTGTTCCAAAATTGTAAACTTTTCAACATAGGGGTATAATTTTTATATAGTAGTATAGATAACTAGAGTTATATTTATATGATTAATATTAGGTTATTAGATATAAGTACTTTTTAAAATTGAACTAGATGGATGTCCGCGAGATGTGACGGTAATTGTGGTAGCAGCGAAGGTGCAACGACATCGGCAGTGGTGGCGGCGATGTGCGGCGGTGACGGTGGCGGTGAATGTAAATTACTAGGAGGGCTTAATATTGGGTTTTAAGAGTTGGAGGATATATGTTTAAGTTATTTATTATAGGGAAATATTTAATGATGTTTCAATTAGTAAATAAAGAAGAAGAGTAATATGATTATCTCAAAATCTTAATTACTTAAGGAGCTTAATTTGCTTTATAGAATAATATAGATATTTAATTGGATGACCAATCCATACTCAAAATTCAAAACTAAAACATAACCATGAATATTTAGTTTAATATTAGATATAAATACAATGTGAACTTTATATACATATCCCAAACATAATAACAGATAACGATATACAACATCATTATCCTAAACACAATAGGAATCACATGACATGAGACGATCATAGAACCAAACACAATTTACAACAGAGGGTTACTTGAATCTTAAATCCAAATCAATAAATACTCCATTCAAGATTCATTCTACCTCCCAATCAAAAAAGTACATAATTTTCTCCTTTTTTGTATATTAGTTTTGCATTTTAATGTTTAAAGTTACAGTTGTCACTCAAATCAAGAGTCCTAATTGTTATCAAAAAATATAAAAACAATCCTAATTGTTATCATATTATCATAGAACAAGTGATTAAAAATAAACCTATGCGTGTTATGGACGCGCATCATGATTAAATACATGTACTTGAATGTCAAGTATAGGATCACAAATATGTTTATATTTTAATTCTTAATTATCTATTACAATAATATCACATTATGAGTACACCTGGTTTCAAAATATTCTATAATGGAGAAATTATTATATATAGCTTGTGCCTTGTGGAATGACTACGACAAACAATTACATCGATTTGTCTAGGTTAATAATGACAGTGACAAACCTATTATTATTGTACTACAACTTGCAAAATATAACACTTAAAACCGTATTTGTTCAAAATTTTAAGTCTTTATGACTTAAATGTATGAAAATTTTATATTGATAATATCGTAAATTCCGTGTCCAGTGTTAGACACGTGTCTAAAATCTAGTTCAAAACTAAAACATAACCATTAAAATTTATTTGTTATTGAATTTCGTTCAAAAACAATATCAAATCTAAATAACCTAGTCCGAATAATGTATAACCATAGTCAGGATTATTAGAAATTTAGAACAAGTTCAACCTTAACCAACGTGAATGCCTCATCTCTTACTTTTTGGCATAAGCCCAAATCAACTAAAAACAACTCTAAACATTTATGTGACAGCTAATATTCATTGAAATTTCCTTGCTTAGACGGCCCGATCATATTAATTTAACTTCATATACATTATTATTCTCATTTTTATTTTTATGACGCCATCTTACACACATGGGAAAACAATATTCAAAAAACCAAAATAAAAAAACAACACCCCATATGGGCACACAACAATAACTACAATAATTTTTGGATTCATCAAAAACCCAAATTGATGCCTTCTTCTTCTTTCAATAAAGATTGTTAAAGCTTCAAACTTTACTTGATTCCTTGTACATCCAACACTTTTTTACCTCAATTTGAAAGTGGGTTTTGATGCATTTTTACTATTTCAGTCTTTATCAAGAAAAAGGTAACATTTTTACTTTTACTGAAGTAATTCTTTTGGTGATCTTGATTGGATTCAGTTTGTGTGTGTGATTTTAATTGTGGGTTTTGGTCTCCGATATTTGCGGGTATGTAAGAGTGTCCACAATTCACCTCCATTGGGATTTTGGTATTGTTGACATTGACATGATATTTTGATTGTTAATTGTGAATTTGATCTTTGATTTAAGAATTTAGGATTTTAGTGTTATAGCTTGTTGTTCTGTTGAGAGTTGTCTTTTGTATACTTGATTTGGTGTTTTTGATCTGTTTTTATTTTTAATATGGTTTTTTCTTTTCTTTTTTGTCCAAGTGTTTGGGATCTTGTGGAATTAGTGAATATAGATTAAAGGTTCAATTGGGTGTTAGTTCTTATAGAAAAAGATTTCTGTATATGTTATAAAGACTCAAAATTTGAAGTCGTTTTTCAAATCTTTCTAATTTGGATGCTGAATTTTGTATTGAAATGATATAAAGTAGCTTAATTTAGATGATTATGCTTTATAAACTGTATATTTCGTAAGTGATCCCTTTTTTCTCTTCTACACGAGAACTTGATAATTTTAGAAAAAATAAAGATACCTCTTTGCTAGATCCCGTTTGCCTTCCACGAAAACTCAATTCATGATGGCCGACTGGTTGCGTATCTATCAAAATGCCTATCTTTATTTTTTCAAATCTTTGTGAGTGTTCGTGATTGGGGCTTTTGTTCCTTTTTGTTGTATTGTCATATAATTAATTGGTGTTATGCTGTTTGTTTTATAGAGTAACACAGTCACACATAAATTGGACAGAATAGTGGAAGAAAAGGAGATGAAGCTGGTAAACGAGATTATGCGTTCTTCAGAATCACTAGCAGTGAATGATTTCTCCTCAGATGCTTGTTATTCTCAAGCAACAGATGAAGTTGATAAGAGGATAGATACGGGTAATATTGAAGAAGCCGAGTCATCTCTTCGTGAAAATGGTTCTTTAAACTTTGAGGTTGTTTCTCTAAACCTTGGATATTTTCTGCATATCTTGTTTGGTAAATTGAATTCGTAGCCTCTTTTTCCTGAAAATGTGGCTCGTTATCTCGTACTGTTAGAGCTAAGTTAATTTTGGGTCATTATGAGCGTGGCTTTAGATGTGCATCTGAGGTGAATATCGTGACTTATGGTTGAGCTTTGAATGCTTGGCAAGAACCTCTATTGTCGAATTATATTTTGTCAATTTGCATTAATCATTTTGAGACGCCCATCCAAACTAATGCTGACTACTGAGATGATAATTTACAGATTTCAATAATCAAATAGCCGACAAAATTCAGAACTTAATCTTCTCTTTGTTTGACTTTTACCACTTCTCCTATTAATCCCATGATATCATAATATAGGAAGCAAGAGCATTGTTAGGGAGGTACGAATATCAAAAGGGAAATATAGAAGCCGCTCTTCACGTGTTTGAAGGGATAGATATAGCCACAGCAATTCCAAAGATGAAGATTAGCCTTGTCCAAAGAGCCGAAACTCGTAAAAAACTTTCCCATAGTTATGCGGAGCCGCCATTGTCGATACATGCTGTTGGTTTACTCCTCGAGGCAGTTTATTTAAAGGCAAAATCGTTGCAAGTTCTTCAAAGGTATAAAGGTACACTTTTGTTATATTATATATCGTTATTTATTTATGTGTTTACCTGATCTTAACATGCTAGGCTTAGTAAAGGCAGGGCAACTATTTGGAAAAGTTTAATTATATTGAGTTATTGTTGAGTAAAATGTTTAAATCAGACAATTTTTTGAATCTTATATAAAGGGTTAGTGAAATGGAAATAAAATTCTCTCAAGTTAACGTTGAAAAGGTGTAAACTGGTTTAATTCTTCTAGTTGATCAACTTCAAAATGCACATCAGTGTTGACAATAATCAGGTGATTTATTTATCAATAAAGAACTTAGAAAAGGCGATTTTTATATCGAAATTATGTTACTTTTGCGGATCATTAATTATAAATCTTGATTCAACATTTTGCAGAAGCTGCTCAATCGTGCAAAATTATTCTAGACATAATCGAATCCTCATTACCTGAAGGCTTGCCTGATAACTTTGGCGCTGACTGTAAATTGCAAGAAACTCTAAACCATGCAGTTGAGTTACTTCCAGAGTTATGGAAACTTGCGGGTTCACCCCAAGAAGCAGTTTTGTCTTTCAGACGGGCCCTACTTCATCACCAAAAGCTAAATGCAGAAACAACCGCAAAAATTCAGAAAGATTTTGCCCTTTTTCTTCTTTATAATGGAGGCGAAGAAGCTATCCCCCCAAATTTAAGATCCCAAATGGACACTTCATTTGTGCCAAAAAATAACATTGAAGAAGCGATTTTACTTCTAATGATATTATTAAGAAAGGTTTCTTTGAAGATGATCAAGTGGGACCCAATGATTTTAGATCATCTTTCTTATGCCTTATCTATTTCTAATGGACTAGGAGCTATGTGTTCACAGCTAGAAGAGTTGCCTGCAGGAATTATTGACAATAAAGAACGATACCTTCTTTTAGCCCTATGTTACCATGAACAAGGTGATGATTCATCTGCTTTACAGTTATTAAGAAATATATATAAACACGATGATTCACATTGTGGGCCTGCTTTACTGTTGGCCTCAAAAATTTGTGGCGGAGATTCAAATTCTTCCGAAGAAGGTGTAACTACTGCTAGAAGGGCCATTCGGGAGTTAGAAACAAGATGTGATGAGATGGTTGGTGTTGCTTATTATTTATTAGCAATTTCAATGTCGGTTAACTGTAGATTTGCTATTAGTGATCATGAAAGAGTCGAGAAACAATCTGAGGTGATTCTTTGTTTAGAAACAGCGGGGATAATGACGGGAATGAATGATTCAAGAATTCTTTATAATTTGAGTTTAGAAAATGCTGAGCAGAGGAAGTTGGATGCTGCTCTCGGCTATGCAAAACGCTTGACTAAATTGGAAGGTGGGTCTAGTGTTAAAGGTTGGATCCTATTGGCCAGGATATTGTCTGGTCAAAAACGGTTTTTGGAGGGTGAAACAGTCATTAACGCTGCTCTAGAACAAACCGGGAAATGGGATCAAGGAGAATTGTTAAGAACTAAAGCAAGGCTTCAGGTTGCACAGGGTCAAATAAAGTATGCCATCCAGACGTATACACAGATTCTTGCTGTTCTTCAAGTTCAGAATAAAAGTTTCCGATCTCATAAAAAGAACCATGAGGTAATGTTGACTTTTTGGCAATTATATCAAGAGTCTGATCTTGGTGTGAAGTTTTTAACTTTTTGTAATTTTTTTTGTTTTGTAGATTGGTGGAAAGCATCTTCGAAGTTTGGAAATGGAAATATGGCATGATCTAGCTATGGTTTATATGAAGTTATCCCAATGGCGTGATGCAGAGGCTTGTCTTTTGAAATCGGAGACGATTGATTACTACTCAGCTTCTCGATTGCATATCACTGGTATGTTCTTGATGTTTTCAAGTTTTAGTCCATCCCTATAAGGAAGTTAAATTGTTTTCATACCTAGTGTATCATCATTATTTGATGATTCTAGTAAAAGGCATAGCCTTAAGTAGAATAGCGGGCGATTTCAACCAATTTATGTATAAATGTTAAATAATCGTTTTTTTGTATGATTTTAAATACTCGCAAAAAATTAATAAATACTCGTTTTTTATAACTACTTAAACTCATTAAGCTTGCATTTTTCATGTTTTTTATAATCACATACACGAGGAAATTGTTCCAATCCTGCACTTTACCTGGCTAGTGAAAGAATTGGTCTGGCTTGGGCACGTGTCATTGAAAAAAAGTTATTTTTGCATTCATCCTTGACACTTATTTATGAAACAGTTCTGAAATTTTGGATAAAGTTTTCTAGGTCGACCCCCTCCTTGGAATGCATGGCTGATTGGCTGATTCTGTTTCTGGTAACTGCAGGTTTACTCTATGAAGCAAAGGGTCTCGAGAAAGAAGCCCAAAAAGCTTACGAACTTGCTTTAGATGTGGATCCTTGTCACGTGCAAAGTCTTGTTTCGATGGCTGTGATTACCCAGCGAGCAGGAGGCAAATCGGCTGCTACAGCCAAAAGCTTCTTGACAGAAGCATTAAGGCTAGACAGGCTGAACTCTTCTGCTTGGTATAATCTTGGCTTGTTTTACAAAGACGATGGTCCCATGTTCACAAGGGAAGCTGCCAATTGTTTTGAGGCAGCAAGCATACTCGAAGAGACCGAACCAATTGAGCCTTTTAGATAACTACCATCACATTGTTGATACGAGTTATTTATTTATTTTATTTATCATTGTTTCAATATGTACATTATAAAACTGAGAAACGCAACCAACGGGCCAGAGCAATTTTTTTGTGAAGTGTCACATTCACTTTGCTTAAGCAAATTAAACTTATATTAACATCTATAAGATATATTGATTATGCAGTTTCGCACGCAAACAAACGGCTCGAGAACTAAAGATTAATCAACGACGAAAACCCATTGACAACGTCAATTTTTACTCATAAACTTAGTAATATTCATCTGCTTTGTAAAAATCCTTAGGTATATAAAGAGTAACAGTCTTAGATAAACTAAGGAACATAAAATATAGTCTTATAATAAATAAGGGGAAAGCTTACATGTGTATTTTAGGAGGATATTATGTAAAATTAAGGGGTTATATATGTTTATCAAATTCAAAAGTTTGATTTGTAACTTTTTTTAACATGGCAGTACCTAAGATAGGTTAAGTTATGCAGTACGGATCATTTTTCCAATAAAAGAAACCTAAGGGGGGAGGGAGTGGTCGCGGGGAAGCGGGGCCGCGCGGGTACACCGCCGCTGGCGGTTACCCGCAGGAGAGAGAGTGTTTTTTTCGGTGAAGAACCCCGATGGGGGGAAGAAAGGAAAGAGAAAGGGGGAAGGAGCGAGGAGGGAGTTGATTGGAGGAGAAAGAAAGTGGTGGAACCTAATTCTTTTTTATATTTTTTTAGTTTTTATAGATTATGATATTATATAGTAAATGATGAAGTGCAGATGGGGAAAATGGGAGAAAGTGTCGCCAATGATTTGGAGAAGATTGAGAAAAATTGAGGTGTCAAGTTTTTATTGGTTAGTGTTGGGGGAGGATGGGTGACCACTCCCTCCCCCTAATATAGATAAACTCAAATAATATAGTAGTTTCATCTTGCACACTAAGAAATCAAACACGTCCTATAATCTGGTCTGTATGACCCGGGCCTACTGATGGGCCAACTAAATTTTCATAGCCCCATTGCATCATTCTCTCCGTCTTTAGAAAAACTCGTCCTCAAGTTTTCCGTAAGCCGTGATCATGAATCTGAACCACATCCGCCCGGGTCGAGAGGAACATCACCACAATTCCCATTCATTATTATCATTACGACCAGCCTAAATAGCTTAAATTCATGAGTCATCTTGCCCAGCTTGACACTTGTATTACGCGGATCAAATGGAAATAGACATAGTACAACATTCATCATTAATCGATTAGAAGTACTTGACTGGGCTAGGTTAGTCCCATGTGGCCCACCACAATATAAATTCTTCTCCAATCTTACGAGCAAGGCCACAGTTACATTAACTTTTTCAACACGCTTTACAACTCCACATGTAATATTCTCATCCTCGTGCATAGATAACTAACCTCCAACTTCATTATAAATATCTTTATTCTCTAAAGCATGTACGATTCTTTCATCAATAAATTTAAATTCACTTTCCTTTTTGAAATCCAACATTCCGACCTACTCTATTTGATGGCTGAAATATGAATACATCCAATTTCGGCAAATCACAATCCATAGCCACTCTAAAGCAACCAATAACCATCACCTCATCCCCCAAATGTATAGTCGGAAAATTATATCGGAAAATATATGTCTAGTCGGAAAATATATGCCATCGGAAAATATATGTCTAGTCGGAAAATTCCATAGGTTAAGATGATCGGAGAAGGTGATCGGAAAACAAAGAATAGAAAAATAAGTTTATTTGTATGATTTTCATTTTTCGTCCATCAAGGTGACTTGTTTTTCACTTTTTGACCCTCGAGTGTAACGTGAAATGACATTAGTGCGCTCACGTGTTTAGCACGTGCGTACGTTAACGACCAAATATAAACTCCGTCGAGAGGAAGGACCTTGATTGCAAAATTTTGCCAACTTTAAGGTCAAAATTAATATTTTTTAACTATAGGGATCAAAAGTGAAAAACGCATCAACTTCAAGGACGAAAAATGTAATTTACTCTGTTATTTATAGCGGGTTAATTGAGAGACCAGTAAATGACGGTTAAAAAACAACTTTTGGTTGATTGGGGTGGATTAAGGTATTACTTTCTTAAAATAGGATAAAGGAGAAAAAAAAGAAAACAACAATGTCGTATTTCACGGGTTTTAAGTCCAAATATTTATATCTAACCTATATTTCAAAGCAAATCTACTTTTCAACTTTCAACTTTTCAACATTCAATTTCAACAATGTACACATGATAATGCATGATGTATCATACATTAATGCCTACAACTTTCTCTCTCCTCCATAAATCATTTTATTCCTCTAATTTTTTAAAAATCTTTATCTCAAAAACCGTACATCGATAAATTATAAAAATTATATGGGTGTTCTTAAAATTTCATGCTCTTTCATTAGAGATATCATTCGATATACTTTCGACGATTTTTTAAATCCGAGGGCTGAGGCCGTACGACTAAGGCATTTGGCTATGACATTCTATGACATACACTCTATGACCTATCACCTTCACCATTCTTACCGTTGCAACGTGTGAGTACTTGCTCTCATTTTAATAGTGTATGGGAAGGTTGAGATGCAAACAACCTACCCTACCATGATGGTATGCAAATGCTAAGAAAAGAACCTCCAATCTTATAAGACATGTACCGCTGCAACGTGTGAGTACTTGCTTTCATTTTAATAGTGTATTGGGAAGGTTGAGATACAAACAACCTATCTTACCATGATAGTATGCAAATGCTAAGAAAAGAACCTCCAATCTTATAAGACATGTAGATGAAACCTTTGACCTTGTTAACTATTCATTTAACTTAGCTGGCAGCTGGTTTTACTTACTTTTGTAAAAATAACTTGTATCAAAACAATCTGCCATTACTGGAAAAAAAAACTCTTGTACATGAAAAATTACAATCAACAATTGGTTTTTCATTTGATGTCAATCAAATCAGCTAGCAATGTATCCTTGTTCGGTATACTTCACAATATCTTCTTGCAACTCGTTTTCCGACTCATTCACTTCAGTGTTGTAGACGAAGTATTTCGCGGCCACAAGGAAGAACAACAAGTTCAAAAAGCTCAAGATCGCATAAAATGCATAGTAGTAGTCTAACCGAGACTCGTTTAAGTTGTCTAGAATCCAACCTTTGTGCCCATTCTTCTTTGTAACGTCAGCCACAGTCGATAAAATGAAACTGCTAAGGAAATACCCGATTCCTATACCAGTCGTCCAGTAAGCCGTCCCTAGACTCTTCATTCCTTCGGGTGCTTGATCATAGAAAAACTCAAGCTTTGCCACTTCTAAGAAGCTATCGGCGACCCCCATCAATGCAAACTGAGGGAGAAGGATGAAAATACTAAGAGGGACTGTTTGGTCCTTTTCGAAGATCCCATGATCTCTAGCAACGTTAAGGCGTTTTCTTTCTACAATGCTAGCAATGACCATGATAACGACATGGAGAACTAGCCCGATTGCCATTCGTTGTAGTAACGTGATGCCTCTTGGGTTGTTGGTGTATTTTCTTATTGTGGGAACAAATAAGCGATCATAGAGTACAATGCTTATTAGGAGGAAGATTGTTACAAATACTGAAAGACATGCTGGTGGGATGTCGAAATGTGGCCCAACTGAGCGAACTAATGTCACACCTTGCTTGATGAAGAGTGTGTGTGTCTGTGCAATCAATGTACTAGGTATGAATGTTGCTAACAAGATCGGAAGCATTTTTACCATTTGTTTTGTTTGTTCGACTTGGGTTACTGGACTCACATTCCATTCTGAAACGGGTTCGTCAGTCCTCACAGCAGCCCGGTCAAGAAATCTGCATTTTTGTTGATATCATAGATTAGTAATCTGCACCAACACATGTAGAATGATTTAAGTACAAACATTATAATAAAAGGTTAACCTTAATGAAGTGGTATGGCCAATCATGTACTTTCCTGGGCCAGAATACTCATCTATGCTCAATTCATAAAGCTCTTTCGGGTCATCAGGTACAACCCGGTTCCACTTTCGTGTTGTAGCAACTAGTACTTTTGCCATCCTGGTAAACGGGCTTCCTGATGGTGGTTTATGGCGGTACATTGGTTTCCCGAGTATAAAAACTACCATTGATGCCACCAATCCTGCAGTTGGAATCCCATAGCCAAGTCCCCATCCAACATTGTCTTGTATGTAAACCAAAAAAGTGTTGGAGAAAAAGGTACCAAAATAGATACTAAACATCCACCAGTTAAAGAAAGTGAGTTTCTGGGCTCGTTCTTTTGGGTCAAAATCGTCAAACTGGTCAGCACCCATTGTTGAGATGTTGGGCTTGGTTCCACCAGTTCCGATAGCGATAATGTACAAAGCACAATAGAAGATACCAATCTGGAAAGATGATGCTTGTTTATCGCAGTCTGCGTAACTTATGTCTTTACCACAAGATGGTGGTTTTAAGGATGGCAACGTAACTACGAGGGTCAATAAGCACATTCCCTGTTTCCAAAACACATAAATCAAGTCATTTCATTAAAATCTATAAACATTATTTATAAAATTCCAAAAATGTGAACTATGAAGTGTTTGTGGCTCGGCCCAACCCTTTTAACATTTACTAGTTAGACTATACATACTTGACCTGCCATTACCCAAGTTGTCAATTTACCACAAATGTGACAGAGAATGAAGCTGTCTTACCACAAGGTAAATAGCCGAAGCAAACATGAAGGTCCAATATCGCCCAAGATAAGTATCCGCGATGTAAGCACCTAATATAGGCGTTATCCACACGGTCCCAACCCAGTTCGTGACACTATTTGACGATTTCACAGTGCCCTCCTTTAATTCCCGTGTTAAGTATAACACGAGGTTTGTTGCTATTCCATAGTATGCCATCCTTTCACATACTTCATAGCCTACAATCATATAATAAAAAATGACTTTTCTAGACAATGTTTTTTCATAGTTAAGTACTTGATAGACGTACTAATATCAAAAAAGGACTTGCCTAGCATAAAATAACAAGCTTTCCATCTCCCGGTTGTCGTTCTCAATACAGGTCTTCCCTTAAGATCTGTAGTCCCGTCTTGTGTATAATCTTCTCGTACTCCAATCTCTTCTCCTTTCGTTTCCATGGGATATAGTCACAAATGCACACAAGGCCAAGATACTTAAGATATAGGTGATATATTATAAGTAATTCGACGTTTTATAAAGCTTCATTATGGTCCAATATTTAGATTTAACTATGCACATAATTGTCATTTTCTAAGAGCTAATGAGACCATATTATGCAAGTTTTTAGCGTTTTCGTTGCTCCCATATAATTGGAATCTACTATAGTTTTAAACTGAAGTCAACTTTTTGTTTAGATAATCTACAGTTTATTTCTAACTGCAAAAATGATAATCTTAAGATCCTTTAGATTTCTAATTTTGTAAACCATCAAGATGCTGCTTGACCTTTAAAATGAATTATTCAGAATAATTATATTAAATTAGTTGCCAGCACTCTTTTTGATAATACTAAGGTTAAATTCAAATTCAAATTACTCGTATAACATATACGAGTATATATAATAAATTAAAAATGGCAATTAACTTGGCTTCCAATTAACTCTAAACTTCAAATTAAACTTCTCCTAAATAACTTATCCAATTAAATTAAAGTTACTAAGCACTTTTGCTTTGAGAGGACACATAACTTAGAAAAATCAAATTCTATATTCTTTGTACAATCAAAAATCATGTTTTCTTTTATTCAAATGACTTTGTTTAAGTAAATTAATTAGGTTAAAAACACGGCTTTTGAGACCAATGTGTAGTCTTGTTTACGACACTCAGATGCTCAAAAATTTGTATTTGAACTTTAGTTACACGACACACGAGCCTTGCATACACCTCAGCTATTATGTTTACATAGTTATAGTCTGCATTAAATGTTACGAGAGCAAGTACCCGTGCGTTACTGCGGTGAGAAGGTGGGGTTGATAGGTCCTAGAGTGTGATAGCCAAATGACTTAGCTGTACGGGTTTCGCCCTCGGATTTAAAAATTCATCGAAAGTATATCGAATGACATCTTTAATGAAAGAGTTTGAAATTTTAAAAACACCCATATAATTTTTATAATTTATCGATGTACGAATTTGGAGATAAAAGATTTTGAATGAATTGGAGGAAGAAATGATTTATGGAGGAGAGAGAAAAAAAATGATTGGTTGAGATTTGAAGAGAGAAAGAGTGTTATGTAAATATAAAATTAATATATGGACATTTTAGGAAAGTAAATATTGAAACTTAAAATGTAAACGATGTAGATTTGCTTTATAATATAGTATAGGTACATTCCGGTAGATGCCTTAAATGATTGTTGTAATTAGGGGTGATCAAAATACGGGCCAACCCGTCAAACCCGTTTAACCGGACCGAAAAAAACCGAGCCCAACCCAACCCGTTAAGTATATGGTCCGGTCTACGGGCCTATATTTTATGAAATCTCGGGTTGTGGGTTGGGCTGGGCTAACCCGGGGAAAAAACCCGAGAACCCGACAACCCGAACAACATTGACATTACATTGTTATAGGTCTCATGTAAACTCACAAAAATATATATTATATATTATAATAATGATTTTTACTAGTATTTTTATATATTTATATATGTATTTCAGTATTTGATTTGGTTTTGAATTTCATCCAACACACTTTTTTTTATGCAAAATCATGTTAATAATGTAATTAGGAATTCTCACATAATTTCATAACATTGTTGTTGATAGTTAAAGCACAACCAAAACAAAAACCATAATGAAATATTGTATTGTAGTTAAACCATTATTAAGAAAACCATAAGAACACAAAAACCATGAAATATATTGTTGTTCTCCGGGTTACGGGTTGGCCCGCAAAAACCCGAGCCCGCCTGCTAACCCGGACCGGACCGACCCAATGAAACATGGGCCGGTCCTCGGTCCACATATTTTGTATTTTTCGGGTCATGGGCCGGGCCGGGTTGAGATTGGGTCGGACCGGGTTGAGCACATGATCACCCCTAGTTGTAATGTGAATCCATTTTGCAATCCATATATCAAACTAACCTAATGACAAAACGTTCTAAAGTTCTTGAAAAAGGCCCGAGTTTAGATTGGATAAATCTCAAGATGATTAGAAAAAATTACTAAAAAATAACCACACCAACTAGACCGCATATATCAGATCCAAAAGTTTGGTTTTTTTTAGTCTAAACAAATATATCTCTCCGTTTACTCAATGAATTAGGATTTTATAAAGTTGGAAACAATTTTATTTGCAAGGTTGAAAACTTTTTGATATTTAGATTTAACGGTTAAAATCTCCCAACTTTAATTGTAAAGTTATTTTTAACCTCAAAAAATCCGTTCTCATTTTGAATCCGGTTGACCATATCCAAAGACCCAGGTCATAAGTTTAGTGACATCTGGCTGCTCTCTTAAATGTTGACCCACCCATAACTGGTAAGGCGCGTACAGTCACACAAACAAAGATGCAAACATACTCTCTTAAATGCAGTTGGAATAAAATACCAATTTAGTCCCTCAAAAAAAGAACAGTGGTCCAGCCAACAAACAGACCCCACAACCACCCCACGCCCAAATCACCGTGACCCATTAATCCTCCCCCAACCCAACGGTCACTTTTTACTCTATTTCATTCAAAACAAACATAAACCCTAACCCACTTTCTTCTTTGCCCCCACAAAATACCCATACACTTGACCGTTTTATCTTTTCTCTTTTAGTTGTACACATTTCAAAGTTTCAATACTTCAAATACCCATTTCAACACACAGACAAAATATATCCAAATCAACAACTGGGTGACCCAGAAACAGATCTGTAAAATGGGCTGTTTTTTCGGGTGTTTCGTTTCTTCAAAGGATAAAAAATGTAGAAAACAGAGGTACAGGGCCATTCGTAGAGATCAAGTAAGTTTCTTTCCTAACTCTATTTATATATATATATATATATATAGAAACCCACTGTTTGTTTGGCAAATTGTATCATCAAGTCAAACTTTTGACTTTCAAATATAACCGATTCGACCCATGTTACAATAAAAACTCAATTAGTGTCAGCCTAAATCAATTCTAGTAAACTAATAGATGATACAATTTTGAACTGCTTTATTATATAGATAGATAGACTAGATAGTTTTTGTATGTCTAATTTTACTACATGAAGTGTCTTACAAAAGTAAGAAATATAAGCTGAAAAGATTGGCACTTTATGTTGCAGAAACCTCGAATTCAGGATATTTTGAGAGCTGATGAATCTTTGGAACTCAGCATCAAGGAAACACCTTCTAACCCGATTCGAGAATCAAGGTAGCTTTTGTATCCTTATGTTTTTGTGTTATGTTTATGTTTATGTGTTTTGATATTGTGATTTGATTTCTTACAACTGTCTATATAAATTTAATTGGGATTTAGGGAAAAGACTGAGGCACCACCATTGAGCTTGAAGAGGCGTAAGAAGGTGACATTTGATACAAATGTCATAACCTATGAACATGTTCAAGTGTATGATAGTACAGAATCTTTGTTGGAAAGAAATGAAAAAGGAGAAACTTTTCCAAAGTCCAAAGATGAAGATTCAGTTGCTTTGAGCACGTCGAATTATAGGTATGGAAATTGCGTCGAAAGTGATGATGAGTTTGAAGATTTTGATCAAGAAGACTACGATTTTGATGAAGAAGATTATTATTCTGATTGTGATTTGGATGATGATGAGGAGGTTTTGGTTCCATCAATGGAATCAAACAGGAATGCACGCGATAACAATGGTTATGTTTTATCTGTGTTTAACCCCATCGAGAATCTTGATCAGTGGAAAGCTTTAAAATCAAAAGGGTCAACACGAAAACCATCGAATGCTATCGGGCAAAAGGAGAATGCAGCTGAACCCGGGAATCAAAATCAAGAAACAGTCGTTGACACCAGCCTCTCGAGTTGGATGATATCTTCTTCAGAGAAATGCCAAAGAAATAACAAGAGGGTTGCGTGCTAGCACAACAACAATGAGGTTCTTTGTTAAAAAAATGTAGATTTTTGGGATTGAAATCTTATCTTTTGACAAAAAAAAAAAAAAAAACCGTTTGGATCTTTTGAGGTAATTGGCTTGAATAGTCAGTCACTCAGTCTGTTTGAAACTTTAAAAAGGCAAATTTGAGATTTTAAAAAATGAAATTTTAATATTCATGTGAAGTTTGTGTATTTATTTTGTTAGAAAAGTTTGAATCTTTGGAAACCAATGTAGTGGCAAAGTACTGCATTTGTAACTTCAGAATGATTGGATTAAGCTTGTTTATTGGTGTTTACTTGGAAAATAATTAATTCTCCTAACAAATTAGCCTAATAATCCTTTTAATAATGTATAACTTTGACATGTGTAACCCACTAATTATCTTTCCTCATCACCTTTTGATTTTTCCATGTGGCTTATTCCTATAATTAAGAGGATTATTAGGATTATTAGGTTGATATCCATCATTTCCCTACTTTAAATTGTTACTTGTGTTTAACTAGAATGTCACCTGTGCGTTGGGGCGGGATTAATATACTTATACCGATGCATGTGAACAGAATAAACAACATCGCCTATACAAATGGGTCAGTGTGTTTGTTACATCGATAATGCAAGCAAAGAGATTCATATGTGCACCTCCACGCTGTCAACTGAAAGTAAAACAATAGGTCAAAGTCAACTTATTGACAATAAAAAATATTGACTGTATCTTTTTTTAGGCCTGTGCTTATAGACATGGAGTACTCAGGACTTCTTGTTTGCCACGTCAGCATCACATTTCTCAGGTCTCTCCCCAGGACACTCACTATCTATAAGGACAACTTCTTCACTACATTATCAATTCTTTTAACATTTTTTTATAACTTTATATATATTTAACATTAAAACACACTTAATTAATTAAAAAAACACATTTTATTATTAAACCATACCACATTTAATTAAAAAAAGTTACAACAAAATTAAGAAACATAACGATTGTTCATAACGACAATTTATTTTAAAACAAAACAACAACAACACAATAACATAATAAAGAACTACTCGTCGCTCTCGTTCTCGTCGTCACTGCCACCCATCTCTAGAAACTCATCCCCATACTTATCCATCAAAGACTTACGATAATTAAGAAGCGCTTTCAACTGCTTCCTAGGCATATCTGTGGGCGCCGGGTTCTGAAGAAAGTTAAACGCCTTCATAACTTCCTTCCTGCGACGAGAAGCTTTCATTGCCTTCCGATCCTCTTCAAACTTCATCCGATCTTCCTCTATTTTCTTTAGCGATTCCCTCTGTAACTTGAGCATCTTGTTGAGCTTCAGTAGCGCCTCTAACCCGGTGGATGATCTACTAGAACCTGCATCAGAACTTTGGGACAACTTTCTGCTAACATTACGCCCCAATGGTCTCTTAATGGGGTCATCTCCAAACAAGTCGTCAACAGCCGGGTTGTGTCCCCGACTCACCATCGTCACCCAAATCCACCCACACCGTCATTCCAAAACGTTGGAAAACCTCTTAGGATTTCCCAACACTTCTCAAACGCAAACCTACTCGGCCCATACTCCCGCTTGTATTGTTCATGAACGGTATCAAAAATATGCTTCTCGTCTGCCCCTAATTAATATGCTTCCCGTTTAATAAGATTTACCCTAATTAATTCGTTGGTGGTGCCGGTTTTCTAGGATTGATCTAGTTAGTTAATGGAATTGAATAGAGTTATAAGCTTGTTGGCCACCAAGTGAGTTTCTTTGTTCGAGTCTAGGTTACTTTGTCAACATATTTGGATTGGGTCTTGATTTAAATACAACCGGAGTTAATGTATCACGAAGTCGAAGTAGATGATCTTTTAATCTTTATTGATATAAGACAATTTTCTCTTCAATTGAATTATACGGAATTGCTAACTCTTTTTAATTAACTAACTTTTCAAAACAAAATCCAATATGACGGGAGTCTTTAAAATCCTACCCTTTTTCATAACTACTTAAAACTCGCTCGCTCTTATTAGTCTCTGTGGAACGATCATGGACTTACTTTGAATTATATTGCATACGGACGGGTCCACTGCCCGATTGTGTGTAGTAATCAGTACAAAGTATTTCTAGATTTTAATTTAACTAGATTTTTACATATCAAGTTTTTGGCGCCGCTACCGGGGACTAATTTAAGAGTTAAAGTTTGAGATTTTGTAGTTGATCATTTCTTGTATTCACGTACAAGAGAGTTAATTGCTTTCTTAGATTAATTTTATTTGTATTTTTTTTATTTAGTTTAAGTTTTCTTCCATCGTTGCTTTTCATGGGTTTTGCTAGTGTCCGTTTTGCAGGTTTAGTGACACCAATGGCATATCAAGCTTATGAATCCGAGGAAGAATATCCTAACGAGCTTCGGAACTTTAAGCAGTGTGCTGATGAAACTTACGAGGAAACTTGGTTAAGGATAAAAAGATTAGTTAATAAGTATGGCATGTATGGGCCTTTAATCCGTCAATTTGTTTCGATATATTGTCGTGGTTTGGATGACGAAACAAGGGAAATACTTGGTGACGAATTCTTCTCTATGAATCCGGATGAAATGTTTGATTATATGGAAGAATATGCTCAACCGGGAGATGATGAAGCAAGGGAATGAAGATCATCAAATGCCGCCATCTAAATCACACGAGTTGTTATCCATTAAAGATGAGCATGAGGATGACGTGGATGAGGAGCATGATTTTGAGATACATGAGATATCTTCCATGAGCATCGAAGATTTAAATGACATTGTTTATGAGGAAGATTTTACTTCACTTTCTAGTGAGGTGATTTCCGTTTCTATCTGTGTTCCAAGTACTACTAACTCTGTTTTGAGGGAAACGAAGGAACCGCACGAGTCAAGCAATGAGCATGGAAGTGACCGTTTTGATATGGAATTGGGAGACAAAAGTGAAGTCGTTTGGGATGAAGTTGAAGGGAAAAAGAGTTTGAAATCATATGGGATGAAGAGTTAGTGTCTACCCCGACCATGGGAAGCAAGCATGTATCCACCATAAGAAATTTGGTACCTGTCATTGAAACTAATAATGGAGATACGGGAGATGCCAATGTCTTGCTCGAGGGTTTCTCACTTTTCAAGTTTAGACCACCCGACACTTTAAGTATGGGGGAGTCTATGATACCACCAAAGAAAGCCAAAGCGAATTCCAGTCTCACTTATTTAGGTAAGCATTCTAGTTTGATTGATTTATTATATACTAAAGTGCTTTCTTTTCATTTGTTTGTAGGAGCGCCAAAGCCACTTACATCTATAATGAAGATCATGGCACGAAAGAAAGAGCCAGATAAGGAAGATCATGACACGGGTCAAGATGATTTGCATCTCAACTCGGGTTATTCAAGGAGCTTTCAAACTTTTTATGCCCTAAATAGTTTTCAATGCATTAACGTAGTTAGTTTAAGGGCTAGTAGTAACTTCATGCATTATTTCTTATTCTTTAAACTAGCCCCGGACCCCTTAGCTCCCGACCCTTTTGAATGGACGGTTATAAGCCTTGACATGAATTACTTGAAAGTTTCGTGCCATAATAAAAGTCTTGAAATTTTTTATGTTAGAATGAAAGGTTGGATTTTTAAGATGAGTTTTAAAAAGGAAACAAATGATTTTAACATCTTAAAAGCAAATTGTGACCAGGTGAAAAAAATGGTTTAGGTAATGATTAAGATAAGATTCACATTCTATTCACCTTTTTCGTTAAACCGCCTGACACTTTAAGTGTGAGGGCATTTAAGACCCCACCATGGTCAACTTTGGGTAAATTAAGCGCTTCTCAGGAGGCAACCCTTGTCTTTATGTTTTTTTTTTCTTTCTTTTTATATTTAGTTTTATTTTTGCATTTCGAATTTCTTATATTTAAAAATCCAAAAAAATTGAAAAGTTAAACCAGCCCCCCCCCCCCCCCCCCCCAAAAAAAAAAAAAATTGAAAATTCAAAAATACAAAAAATTTTTTGTTGTTAGTTTAGTTTATTTGTTTAGGACTTTTCTTTTTAGTTTATAGTTATTATTGTTCTTCTTTTTATTTTGGTATGTTTGTTGAGTGTGTGCTAGAGCTTCAAGGTATGAGTTAAATGCGGTCGAGATAAAGTTTATAGCGTATCTTTGGAATCAACCGTTTTGAGCACACATTAAACCCAAGAAGTTTCACTTTCTTACTCTTTTTATTTTCTTTTTCCTATTTCCCATAGTTTTCATTGGTTCCTTGTACATTGGGGACATTGTACAACTCAAGTGTGGGGGGAGAGGTCAATAGGAAAAAGCCGAGTGATTTTGGGTAAATTTGAAACTTTTACTTGCTTGTCCTTGTAGTTTAATTACCTTTTTCATATAGATATAATCATATTAGTAATTGAACTATAATTCCTTTGGTTAACACTTTTTAAATTGTGAAATTTGTTTTGAATGATTAATTAGGCAAAAATTCCTTCTGGATTGATAACATAACTAGCACACTTATATTCCAAAACACCAAATATGTGAAATTCTTGATTCATTTATAGATTGGCTAGGTGTTACGGTTTTGGTTTGGTAAGCCTTGTAAATTTGTCCTTCTCATAGACTTTTGGATTTATTCAAGAGTAAGGGTTATATTAGAACTTTGAACTATGATGTGCAAGTTTGAGGTTAATTCATTCCATTTCCGGATTATTTCTTTAATATGAGTGTGCCGGTGATTGCGTTGAATCTAGAACTTGTCCTAGTTGATCGTTCCGTGGTTTCTAGATGATGAAGAGGTAAATGTAGGATTAAACCCTTGTTCTTTGTTATTTCACCCTTGTTATGTTTATCATTGTTTAACCATGTTTGTATGCATGTGTTTAGTAGCTAATCACATTGGTTAGTGAATATCATTTGTTTAACCCTTGTTTGCATTTATTTTCATTGCAAGAAACACTTAGAAAACTTGTTTAGCCCAGCCTTTTCGTTTGTGTTAAATCCACTCAAATATGTAACCTTTCCTCGCCATACCGATATTCGAAATCCTTGGTTGGTCATTAGTTGCCTAAACTAGTTGGATGATTTGGGGTTGTCTTGGTTGTGTCGGGTTGGTATATTTTCGTTAATTGCGGGTAGATTGATTTCGTCATGATTATGGATAAAGTCTAGATTATTCTAATTAGTAAGACTTATGATTTGTCAACATGTTTCAAAGTTATAAAAAGGGGGTACCAATTAGGCAGGGTAAGAGTAGTTCATTAAAAAAAAAGAATAAAAAGATTGAAAAACCGAACTTGGACTGTCAGTTGGTATTTCCCTCGTTTTTGTCAAATCAAGTTAAGTTGGTAAGTTAATTAAACCAACAAAATGTTCTTTGATTGTTTATATTCTTAATTTGAAGTTGGAATGATTCGTTTAAGCAATATTGGTAAGATAAGGAGGATAGAAGTCATTTTGAAGGTAATACAACACAATGGTGTCGGTTTTTATCGGTCTATTAGGGGAGTAGTCTCGGGATAACGTCTTTTGTGCTATGGATAGATGGTAACTAGTGACACGGGTTGTGTTGAATTAGACTATAATGTAAAACTTTGTTAATTGTAGTGTTATTTCCTTTTAACACCAATTACATCCCAAAATTTCCATACACAATTGTTAATGACCCTAGTAAGCCTTCAGAATTGTATATTACAGCCGTTAAAATACCTCTTTTTATAGACGTTATATGGTTCTTGCGCCATGACGATGAAAGAACGATTCTGGTACAAGCCTATGGTAAAATAGTATGCATCACGACTAGGCTTCGAGTGATTGATACAATATTTCAACCCAATAGTTTGTTAGTTGGAGTAAGTTAGTTGAGATGTTCTTCTTTCATTTGATTAAAGTGCTTAGTCGTGTTTTCTAGGCTTGTGGATCATTCAAATATTGTCAAACATTTCAATTTTCATTTAAGATTAAAACTGCTTAACCATTCTCATTTATTTTCTAACTTTCATGGTTTAGTTTCTTTTTGATTATTGTCATGTTTTGCAATCGAGAACCAAGGGAATGATTGTTTTGAAATCTGAGTTTGCTTGAGGACAAGCAAGGCCTAAGTGTGGGGGAATTAAAAACTTGATGTGTAAAAATCTAGTTAAATTAAAATCTAGAAATACTTCGTACCGATTATTACACACAATCAGGCAATGGACCCGTCCATATTCAATATAATTCAAAGTAAGTCCATGATCATCACACAGAGACTAATAAGAGCGACCGAGTTTTAAGTAGTTTAGAAAGAGGGTTGGATTTTAAAGACTCCAGTCATATTGGATTTTGTTTTGAAAAGTTAGTTCATTAAAAAGAGTTAGCAATTCCGTAGAATTCAATTGAAGAGAAAATTGTCTTATATCAATAAAGATTAAAAGATCATCTACTTCGACTCCATGATACATTAACTCCGGTTGCATTTAAATCAAGACCCAATCCAAATATGTTGACAAAGTAACCTAGACTCGAACAAAGAAACTCACTTGGTGGCCAACAAGCTTATAACTCTATTCAATTCCATTAACTAACTAGATCAATCCTAGAAAACCGGCACCACCAACGTTTAATAAGATTTACCCTAATTAATTAATTTGTTTTGGTTAAGTATTAACAATTATGCCTCTTTGAAATTAATGTGACACCATCAACTATTAACCCCAATTAACAAGTCGTTTCCTGTGATTACTATGTCGTTTACTATCACTCCATAACCTAGCACCAATTACTCATAGACAAATAATTGAAATCATACTTATGTACTTCCGAAAAAATCGACAAAACATATTAATATCACCAACAAGCATAGTAATATTAAACAAGAAAATAATTCATTAAGATCACGACATAACGTTAATGAAAATCAACTTGGATTAAAAAGTATGCAACCATCGTTTTTGTATCACTCCATCTTAGTAGATGATGAAGAATTTAGCTACTCATAATCCTAAAAACAACACAAAGAGTAAAAGAATGTGAAAACATATTGTACCGATGTGTGGAAAACAATTGAAAGCTAAGAAAATCGATGTTTGAATGCCTTGGAACTCACAAGCAACCCTATGATCTTCAAAGATGTAAAAGCTGCTAAACATGCCTCCAAAAAACCCTAATTTCAACTGGTAATGAGAGTATCCCATTTCATAGGGGTTTGGTCTTGTATTTCTAGAGTTTCCAAAAGTCAATGTCTGACCGACCTAAACATGCGCCGCATCTTTCTTTGAAAAGTAAAATCAAATCCCCGTTATGCGCCGCATTTATTTTTACATGCATGATGTGACTAATTTATACCCATTACCCACATCGTTATTGGCCATTTTACTATATGTTTTAAGTCATTTTTGTATGCATTTGGCGCGTTTATGGTGTTTGTTAGTGTTTACAGGCTCTAAACAGGTTACGCGTTCATTTGTTGCATTTTCGGAAGACTTGTTGGCCCAGAGGTGATCTATGATGTCGGAGGTTGATTCGAGTGGAAGAAATGGCAGAGCGTGGCAAGTATACGAGATCGAAAGAAGTTTGCTTGTACAAGTGTTGACTGCGCCGCAGTGGGGATGCACTAGCCCACTGCGCCGCAGTGGGGATTTCAAGAGAAGGACTGCGCCGCAGTCAAGGAAAGAAGGAATCAAGTCGTAGATTCATACTGCGCCGCAGTGGTGGTCACGCAAGCCACTGCGCCGCAGTCAGCCGAAGTCAAAGTTAACAACACCTCACTGCGCCGCAGTGGGTGCACGGGAAAATGACCCCTAGGTCAGTTTTGCATCAGATTTGGAGAGGGTATATAAACAAAACCCTAGGTCGAAAATAAGGATCAAAAGTATTTCTAGGAGCTGTTCTACAAGGTTTCTTCACTCTCCAATCAAGATAATTTCTTAGGCGGATTCATTGAAGATTCACGGGCACCCATCTAGATCGTATCTACTTACTGTCATGCAATTTATTTTTCATCAAACGATTGGTACATCATGTTTCTCTTCTATTTTAATTATTATTTTGGATTGATCATGAGTGGCTAAACGTTTAATCATCCACCTTGATGAAATGAGACGGATAATGTGATTGCAATATTTTAATTCAAAGGATTGATTTTTATTTACCATTGTTCCGAGATCTTGGTGATTTAATTCTTTTAAATAATTATTATAATATTGGTTATGTATTAATTCTTCGTTAGTGGTACTAGTTGAATTGATATATGATTTGAAAAGAATTGTTTGTCTATAAGCAATTGTCACTAGTTCATGGTATGATAGTGAATTTTATTTTAATGAAAGAATTAATTTTGTCAACGTAATTTGTAACGGTTGGTGGTACCACGTTATTTTACATAGGTTCAATTGATAATTTGATAGTCAGTCAAACTAGTTATTGCAAAAAGTTGTCTTGGAACTGGTGGTACCGGTTTGGGTAATTTATCTAGTAATCTAGGTGATTTGGTGATGTGTTCGGTGGTACCACATGAGTATTTAACTAGTCACGATTATCTTGTCAGTTCTTGTGAATTTGGTCTTAATTAAATGCAATCACATTTGAAGTCGAAGGAAGTCAAGGTGGATGGCTTTTAATTATATTGTCTGAAGTTCTCTTAATTTTATGTTCTTGTTCAAAACAAATTTTATTTTCTGTTAAAAAGGAGATTTGAGTAACTCCTGGTTTTCCAAACTACTTTACTAAACAATTGATTCAAACCAATCCCCGCGAACGAACACGGTCTTACCTCTTAACTATATTACAAACGATCGGGTCCACTGCCCGTGAGTGCGTAGTAGTCAGTTTTTAGGTGAAACTAGTTTTATATTTTTAAGACTCGATTTTGCGCATCAATGCACCACATTTATCCTTGATCATACTCTGAGCAAAATATGTGCCGCACCTTTTTTCACATGCGCCACATTTCTTCGGATTTCACAAACCAAGTCTTCTGAGCAATTTATGCGCCGCATTTTTGCACTTTTGCTAAAATCTTCACTTCCTTCATACAAACTTGGTATAAACTCGTTCACAAACTTGATTAAACCCTCCTTAAGTTGTATAAAACCGTATTCTTCCATTAGACCTGTAAATAACCTGAAAACACTCGCACATACCATAAAGCCTCGAGATATATGCACAAATGACTAACAAATTAAGCATAAATGGTCTAAAACAATGTGGGAAATGTATATATAATTGGACACATCAGCAGGTGCTAACGGGCTCTTCGTTGCCCCTTCCACCACCTCTTCGATGAAGAAGAGGTTGGCACACCTCTCGTCGACGGGATCTTCGTTGGCGACCATCCTTGGGACGAATTGGATGGACGAAGAGAAAAAGAGATAGTGGGTCCAACATGTTTTATATCTTTTAAATAAAAGTTGAGGAAAAAGTGAGGAAGAGGTAGGGTTGGTAGTGAGTGAGGAAGAGGTGATTTAGGAGAGAGAAAAGTTGATGTGGCAGTAAGGAAGATGGAGGAAGGTGTCAACGATTGGCAGAGGCCTCATGAGTGCTACTATTAATGGGTGATGATTGTACACCAAACCGAGATTAGGTTTAGAAAAAGGGATGATGGGTGTTTTTGGTTGTTTGTTGGCGATTCCCCGAAGGTAGAGTTCATGTCTCTTTACGCCAATTGAATATGATTGATTAAGATCGTGCTAATAGCTCAGGTTTGATCTTATTCGATCGTGTGTAACGATATTAGAGTTCGGCTAATCGTTTTGAATGGAAGTATATTGTATGTGCTTGTTTTCTGGAGTGGAGGAGATTGTCCTTGAAGATCCCCCGCTTCCCTTTTTATAAGCAAGGCTCGACTTGGAGAGAAAGCCAAGTTCTAGGGTTTTCATGATAAAAGGTCAGGAGTATAACTTCCATAATTACCGGCTCTTCTTGATAAGAACAAATCCCTACTTTATAGGGAAACAATTCTTATCTTTTTCATCTTCTGTGCGACCCTTCGTTACAGACAGTCTTCGTGTCGTAACGTGCTATTGTTCCTTCTTCGTACCGCAGGAAGGATATGTCATCAGATGACCTCTCATAGGAAGTTGCTGAAGTTAATGGGTAGAATATATATTAGACACCATCTCGCATACATACAGGTCATTAATGTAATCATGCTGAATTATTAATCAGTAGATGTATAGAATTACTGATCAGTAGATGGTATATGGAAATAGAGGGTTCCCACCCACTTAGCCTCTCTTTTTTTTTTTACGAGTATCAAGTCAAGTTCGGATTAAGGGCAGAAAGTAGATGCTAAGTCTTCTCTAAAAGATCCCTAATCAAATATATTGCCTTATTTGGGGACGAAGTGTGCTCAATCAGCACTTTTCTTCCATAATTTTAATCAAACCTTCATCAAATTATGTTGTTCATTAAGTTAGAGTACATCATAAATTGCTAAAGGTCATATATATTCGTTTTATAAAGAAAACAAAAGCAAAAGGGAAAAACAATTTTTTTAGACTAAAGACTTCATATATTGAAATGTTTTTTTTGGTTTTTTTTTGTTAATGTTGTAGATAAACAAATTTGATGTAGTTTAGGGATAAGTACCCTGAAATGTAACTAAGTATGACCCAATGTCTATAGTAGGAATCAATTACGATTTTTGAATATTGTATGGTAATAACTTTTTTAAAACGTCTAAGTCGTGAATGAGGTTACCTACTCAACAAATAGCAGGTTACAGTTTGAGTTTTATTATCTAAATCGCGCCAATATATCATGAAAACAACCAAACCATTAATTTGACAAAATCAACAAACAATTTCAACATCATCAATAGCAAGAAACATTAAAACCCACTCATAGCTAATCACAACTACAAAACATGCATAATTATTGTAATTCAATAAGCAAAAACAAACAAAGAAGATGCAAAGGTAGTAGCAGCTGTATCATTTCTTCTTATTCATCTAATTCATAAAAAATTTTCAATCATAAATATAATGTTTTTATCATAATTATTAAAATTAAAATCCCTAAAAGTTGTGGTGGTTTGATGGAGAAGTTAGAGAAGATTTATGATCATATCCTTTAATCTAATAAGATTTTCGATCTGATTGCGCCACGAGATTAGAGAGGTTGTATACATGATTAAGTTTAGAAAAAGTATTGTTGGATGAAATTTTGAGGTTGTATACATGATTAAGTTTAGAAAAAGTATTGTTGGATGAAATTTTTTTAACATATAATATTTGATTTTTTGTTTGAATATTCTTGAAAGATGACAAAAGACATGAATATGATATAATTGATGGATAAAGAGAATGAATCTTGGTTTCTTAACGTTATATTGTATTGGTTATAATGAAAATAATGTGTTTTTGATCATATGCCATCGACGTGGACTGTGTACATCCGGTTCATACATAACTTAGACATTTTAATAAGTTAGTCACCATACAATATCCAAAATCCGTAGTTGGTTCCTACTATAGACGTTGGAGTATAGTTAGTTATATTTCAAGATATTTATTCCTATCTTTTATTATACTAAAATACAGTTGATCTAATAAATTATCGACCAATCACATTTCTCGATTTCTTAATGTTGACTTTTGTTTTCAATTTTGACTTTAATTTACACTTTTTTGTTTTCCATCACAAATTTACACTTTTTACCCAATAATTTTAATACAATAAATAAATAATAATAGCTAATATATATCCGATAGAATAATAGTTAATATTTATCCAATTAAATAATAACTAATATATATCCAATAATATATTCAATCACATATATATATATATATATAACTAATTAAAAATACATTAAATTTAATGTAAATATATTAATATCTTAATAATAATTGTACTATTTTAATTCTATTTTATTTTAATATATACTGAAATAAAGTTGAACTAATAACAATTATATCATTCAATTTTATCAAATTGACTCCTGTTGATGTCATTATTTGATTTTTTACATAATTTTATTTAATTAATAAAAAATAATAACTAAAATAATTATTTTTATAATATTAATAAAATTGGTTTCTATCTACAAAATCCAGTTTTCACACACGAACAATTGTACATTACAGTATCTTGAGTTAACTCGAGAAGGGCTTTAAAGTGTTAAATTGTGACAAAGATGAGAAGACCAAAAAACACTACAACAAATTTCATCTATAAAAAAGTCTTTCAAATGCTGAAGGAGGGTATATGTTTTTGTTCTTTTAGTACATTAATTTCTTTATATTAGCTTAACATTCTTGACATTTGAATTAAACACTTAGTATCTACTTATATCTTCAACATTGAACTTTTAAGCTTTTATAAGTTATATGTATTAATATCTAATATTAATAATGTCGTAAGTCTCGTGTCCAGTGCTGGACACGGGTCTAAAATCTAGTTTAAACTAGATTGACTTTAACAATAAAACTTTCAAGATTAATTAAAGCTAAGTTAGGACCAGGGGTGGTCATGAGAATTTAAGTGTCCAATCCGAGTCTTGAAAAAAATGCCCAAACTCTTAAGAATCCAATTATATAAGCAATTTTATATATATATATAATTGAGCCCGTTATAATAATAAAAATATTATTTCTTATTTAATTATTGTATTAATCTAATTAAAATTTATATTAAAGTCAACGATGAATAAATAAAATAATTTTAATCAAATGAAATTCTAAATAATATCAAATGATATTCTAAAAAAATAATTAAAATATGATCACGAAATAAAAAAATAATAATAACTAATCAATAAAAGATCATAACTAAGAGTAAAACTAAAAATTTTTAATGTTACTTTTAGTCTTTTAAAACACAATATGAACTCTTTATGGATGAAAAACTGCTATGAGAATTTACTCTTTATCTTCTATATTTCATTTAGATGTTTAATTATTAATTTAAATAAATTGGTATAAGTTATTATTAAGGACATAACTTTATATGTATATACACATTTAGTACCTAAAGTATTCTATATTTATAATTCTAACATTAACTTGTTATTACAATAACATATATCTATATCTTTTCTTTATAATATAATATGTTATACTTTTACATATATAATACACATAGAAAAATTTTAGAAATTTTGTGCCCCTCAAAATTATGCCCCAAATATAATAAGATAGGTAATAAACGGTGATATGTAAGGAATATAAGTTATTTCCGGGCATAGTAACTTTATTGAGGTTAATGAGTTTTTGATTTATTGGTCTAAAAAGAGATGTGAGAGGCTTTGGTTTATTAAAGGGTCCGTGGTTCAAATTTCAACAATGGCAGATAATTAACTAGTAACAGCCGACATTTTAGGGCATTACTTGGAAAATCCCTCAACTTGTCACCTAAATTTTTTCCGAGGCTCAAAAAAAGTTCAGTTTGAATCAAGAAAAACGGCTAAAATAACTATTGTGAGGACTCGAGTAAGTAGCCGGTCAAAAAAAATTTTAAGTAATTTTTATTTATTTTTATTTCAGTAATTGATTACATTTTATTTCCATGTCATTTTCATTTAAAAAAAAAATACTACACCTCATACTCCACTAACGCTCCATGTCATATAATACCAGTATTATTTAATCATTTTACATGTCATATCATCATCATCATCATCATCTATCATATACACACAAAACCAGATCTAAAAATAATCTGAGATTTTGTAGGATCATCATCAACATGAACAACAACACCCCCATAGCCTTCAACCATCTTATACAACCCTTTATATAAATAAATCTCATCATGAACAACACCCCATAACCTTGAATTATCATATACAACCATCAATATACCAAGTATCAAAGTTTCACATATCTAACATTCACATTACATTTACATATCAATCAAATCTTCTGTCTATATTTTTATTCAGAAACTATATATATATATATACACACACAAGCAAAACAATGATGATGATGAAGAAAATGGTTGCGCGACTCCGGTCACCACCACACCACCAAGATCTTGTTGTTTATTATGTTGCCCACCAACAACCACCATCTACCAACTACCATCTGAAACAACTTTTACTTATCAACAAATCTATCATGCCAAATAAACCATATGAAGGAAAAAGATGAAAGAGAAAAGGAGAAAACAAATCGATCCATGTAGCATCTTGAGAGTTATTCCGTTTTCCGGGAGGGTCCAGCGGCGGAAATGGCCGGAATCAGAATAAGATAAGTGTATGCTACAAGTCTTTATATGTTTCCAGGGATTGTCTTTTTTTTCTTTGTAACTTTTCCTTGGAGGTGGAGATACCTTCTGCACCGTTTCTTCGGTATCAACCGAACTTGGCATCGAATATACTTTTTGATTAGTTGAGCCACTTAATGTATTTTTTGATTATTTGTTTTAATTATGCTTTTTATTAGTTTTTATTTAAGAGGTAAAAACATTATTGATCTGTGTGAATGAATTCCATTTATGAATTCCTAATTTCTGGAAAAAAAAGAAAAAAAAAACAGAAAGGGGGAAGAACAAGAAAGATGGAAAGAAGAAAGTGAAATAACCAGTGTAATATTATTTTTAATTTAAGGGTGTAACCGGCTAATAATTGTCCACATAAGCATAATTCGGTCGAAGCCCCACAATAGTTATTTTAGCCGTTTTTTTTGATCTAAATAGATTTTTTTTTTTTTTTTTTTAGCCCCAGAAAAGGTTTAGGTGACAAGTTGAAAGATTTTTCAAGTAATTAGCCCAATATTTTAATGTTAAAATAAATAATGTTACCAGAACGAATGAAAAAACCCATAGTTTCTGAGTAACTTTGAGTGTTACTAGTGAAGTACAAAATTGAATGAAAATGGGTATGAAAGAAATATTGACTATATCCTTTTTTGAATTTTCACATTCAAAGTCAACTTTATCGAGAGCTTCCCACTACCGTGTTGAATCTTTGGCTCGTCTAATCTTAGATGTGACATAACTATCTAGTGATATACACGTATTCATAAGCCACTTTATGCTTTGTATGATAGAAAATGAAACATATATCTACTTCACGTAGCTAACAAAAGTGACTATAAGCCACTAACTTAAACCCAGATGGTTAAGAATATCTTTAAATCAGTTATGTGGATCTTAAGGTGAGTTTATCCAAAGTTTCGGGTTTGAACTTTTGGGTTCTCAACTCAAATTTTCCATGAGCAGAGGACCGGGGGTCAAGAAATATCTGATTAAAATTGTCTTTAACACGTCTGAATCGAAACTTACTTTGTATAAAAAATAAAAGAAAAAAAAAATGATAAAACAATAAAATAGAATTGAATAAAACGATAAAGATAAAACTACCAATGTGATGTCCCTGATCTCATTTTTCGAAGATATAACTTAAGGCAACGTAGTTAAATATGTAAATAAATCTTAAACAAGTCGTTAAAAATTAATGCTTATGTCTCAACTCTCATGTAAGTCATCAAGTTGACATAACAAAAACGCATTAGGTCATCCAATATTCCAATGTCTCAAACATAACAAATATAACAAGTTATTTATTAACTAAATAACAGCAATGTGCTGTGACCAATGGATCATCAATTTTTATTTAAGGTTCTTATAGTTGAACTTTTTTAAAATTTTGATTGAGACCATAATTATTATTTTAATAATTGTAAGTTGAGCTTTTAAAATCCTGAAAAAGACAGCCTAAGAAGTCAAACTTGTGTTTGATTCAAACCACTCGTTTACTCAATTATTTCCATGTGAACATTTGATTCATAAACAACCCATATGTGTCATTAGTCCCAAACATCAATGTAGATTTTTGACTTAAAAAACCATTTCAACCAATATAATGCCAAAAGTGACATTATCTTGCTAGCTTATCATATCCCTTCTTAGTTGCATTTACAAAACCTTTGATTCTCTGAACGTTTGAAGACATATATAATCATCCAAACAATGTTTTTGACTTTTTTTTCATCATTTTTGCAACTTTGATATATAGTCTCATTTAATTCTTTTCTGACATATATTTCTTAAATTTCACATATCCAACCACACACAAATTTATACTACATCTTATCTGCCCACTCTTCAACCAACATCATCTCCTCTTCTCTTTGGTTGCATATGGTTTTGGTCATAACTTCATATACATATTCTTAGCACAAAAAGAGCCAAAAAAAAAAACATTCATGAGAACATTCAAAAGCTTATTGACCTTGTTATATTGCATTGCCATTCTTGCTTTACTTCCATTTTTAGCAACATCATCAACAAGAACACAAGCAGAAGCTCTTGTCAGATGGAAAAACACATTATCATCATCTTCATCAACATTTTTGGATTCATGGTCTGCAAAAAACATACAAAATCTTTGTAAGTGGGATGGCATTGTATGCAATGAAGGTGGTCAAGTTTCCAAGATTAGTCTCCAAGATTCATCACTTTCTGGTACATTAACAGAATTTGAGTTTTTTACATTTCCAAATCTTACACATATTGATTTAAGCAGTAATGAGTTTAGTGGTGTGATTCCATCCACTATTGGCAACCTTTCTAGTCTCATTTTTTTGGACTTGAGCTCGAACCTTCTCGAAAATGAAATCCCATCAGAGATTGGAAGATTAAGACAATTAAGATATCTTAATCTTAATAATAATAGTCTTAATGGTGCTATTCCATTTCAACTTAGTACTCTTAAGAAGTTATGGTACTTGGATCTTGGAGGTAATTACTTGACTACTCCAGACTGGTCTAGCTTTTCGAGTATGCCATCGTTAAGTTTTCTTAACTTGTATCTTAATGAACTCGCGAATGGTTTTCCTGATTTCGTTCTCAATTGCAAGAAGTTGACTTTCCTCGATTTGTCGGTAAACCAATTCAATGGCTCATTACCTGTATCATTGTTCACAAATTTGGCCAATCTAGAATACCTTAATCTCACAGATAACTTGTTTGAAGGTCAACTGTCTAGAAGCTTTTACAATCTGACAAAGTTAAAAGATCTTAGACTAGGAACGAACCAATTTTCAGGACTAGTTTTGCAAGACCTTAATTTATTGCCAGATCTTGAAATTATTGAATTATTTGAAAATTCATTTATAGGAGAGATCCCTTCTTCTATAGGTCAGCTTCGAAATCTTTCACGCCTTGATCTCCACTCGAATCAGCTCAATTCTTCTATCCCTTCTGAGCTTGGATTATGTACTCATCTTACCTTCTTGGCACTTGCTGGAAACTCGTTTTCCGGTGTATTGCCATTGTCTTTGTCAAACCTTACTAGGATTTCTGATCTTGGTATTTCGGAAAACAACTTTTCTGGTGAAATATCTTCTGATTTCATCACGAATTGGACCGAATTAGTGTCTTTTCAGGTTCAAAACAATTTTTTCACTGGAAAGATCCCACCAGAGATTGGTCTTTTATCAAATCTTACTATTCTGTTTCTGTACAACAATAGTTTCACAGGCTCCATTCCATTGGAAGTTGGAAACTTGGAAAAACTTCTAAGTTTGGATCTTTCTGACAATCAGATTTCAGGCTCAATACCTTCTACAATTGGAAACTTGGTTAACCTTCAAGCATTGCAGCTATTCTCCAATAATCTTAGTGGAACTATTCCACCCGAGATTGGAAAATTGACTGAATTGACTAAACTTGACATCAACACAAACCGGTTGAGTGGAGAGCTGCCTGATACTATCTCCAAACTTTCTAACTTGGTACTTCTTTCGGTCTTTAGCAACGGTTTCACAGGTAGTATCCCTGCAGACTTGGGCAAGAACAGTCCTTCTCTAACAAATGTCAGCTTTTCAAACAACAGTTTCTCAGGAAAATTACCTTCCAAACTGTGCAGCGGTTTTCAGTTTGATCAGTTTACTGTTAACGGAAACAACTTCATAGGGTTATTACCAGATTGCTTAAAAAACTGCACAAACCTCGGTCGGATAAGGCTGGATGGAAACCAGTTCTCTGGAGACATATCACAAACCTTTGGTGACCACCCTAATCTCACATACATCAACCTCAGTGGCAATCAGTTCACGGGAGAAATCAGTCCCCGATTTGGTAAGTTGCAAAATCTAACCAACCTGCAAATAGAGCGGAACAGAATTTCAGGGAAAATTCCACCCGAAATTGGAGACTTGCATCAGTTAAGTGTTCTACGACTTGAAAGGAACCAACTTACTGGCGAAATCCCAAGTGAAATAGGCAAGTTAAACAATCTGTTTTACCTCAATCTCACCGATAATCAGTTAAGCGGACAGATCCCTCCAAGTTTAGGCAACTTAACCAGTCTCCAAGTTCTTGATCTGTCGGCGAATGATCTAAATGGAAGCATACCAACAACGATAGGAAACTGTGCAAGATTATTAAGCTTAAACTTAAGCAACAATGATTTATCAGGAGAAGTACCATCTCAACTCGGAAACTTGGGTCAGTTACAGGTTATGTTAGATCTAAGCAGCAATTCGTTCACGGGTAGAATACCTCAAGATTTGTCAAAACTTGACACACTCCAGAACCTCAACCTCTCACACAACAATCTCTCAGGTCAAATCCCTCAAGGACTAGCAACAGAAATGATTAGTCTACAATCTATCGATCTCTCGTACAACAACCTGTCAGGATCTATACCGGATGTTGGTATATTCAAAGAAGCACCAGCAGCATCCTTTACAGGAAATCCAAATCTATGTGGTTCCAAAAAAGGACTAGTTTCTTGCAATGGGAATGTTGCACCAAAGAATTCTAGAAACAATGAGCTGATTATCGCGATCGTTGTGTCTGCAATATCTATTGTTTTGATTGGAACAATTATTGCTATCTTCTGCATATGCACAAGAAAGAGACCAAGCCCTATCAATGAAGAAATCATAAGTTCAACCACAATGGGAGGCTCGGAATTAGTAATATGGGAACGCGAGGGTAAATTTACCTTCGGGGACATCGTGAAAGCCACCGGAAACTTCAATGAGACCTATTGTATAGGAAAAGGAGGTTTTGGAAGTGTATACAAAGCAAAACTAACAACTGACCAGATCGTGGCTGTTAAACGGATGAATGTATTAGATTCAGGGGACGTTCCGGCCACAAACAAGCAGAGTTTTGAGAACGAAATACGTGTGCTAACAGAAATCCGGCACCGGAATATTATCAAACTTCATGGCTACTTCGGTCACAAGGAAGGGAAGAAGCATTTGGTGTATGAATATATGGAGAAAGGTAGTTTGGGGAAAATGCTTTATAGTGAAAAGGCAAAATCAGAATTAGACTGGAGTACGAGGGTTAATATCGTCCAAGGTCTCGCACACGCATTAGCCTACTTACACCATGACTGCATTCCGTCCATTGTGCATAGAGACATTTCGATAAACAATATCTTACTTGAATCTGATATGGTTCCTAAGTTGTCAGATTTTGGGACAGCCAAATTGTTGAGCCCGGACTCCATTAACTGGACCGGAGTTGCAGGATCCTACGGCTATATGGCACCAGGTACTTCAAAATTACATTATTTTTTTCTAAAACGCATATCCAAACACCCTGATATATCTGTTTACTCAAACACGCTACGTGTGCTCTTGCCTTACGTTTCAGAACTTGCATTCACAATGAGGGTAACAGAGAAATGTGACGTCTACAGCTTTGGTGTCGTAACGTTTGAGATTATGATGGGAAAACATCCTGGGGAGCTTTTGTCGTCTTTACAATCATCAAATGCAACTTTGTCAGCTTCTCTAGATGATTCGGTTCTATTGTTAAAAGATATCCTTGACCAGAGGCTTTTGCCTCCAAGGGACAATGTTGTTGAGCAAGTGGTGCTTACACTTAATGTGGCTCTAGCTTGTATCCGTGAATCACCCGAGTCAAGACCTTCAATGCGTGCTGTTGTGCAAGAACTATCAGCAAGTACTCAGCCTCATTTAACTGTGTCACTGAGTCAGATTAGAATAGATGAATTATCAAGTTTCCACAAATAGAAAAAAAAAATGGCAAGTTACCTTATTGTACAGAATAGGTGAATAAGTAGCTGAAGTCAAAGTGGTTACTAGCTTCTTTGTTTTCGCTTTTTGACAAAATATATGAGAATTGATGTTCTAACACTTGACATCTCATTGTATACGGAAAAATTATGATTGTTTTAGCACAAAGAAAAAAAAATACTTTTTTTCTTTTTTTTTACAAGTGAATATTACCTCAGACGCGTATGATGTGTGCTAATCACACAACGAAAGGGTCCCGCACTAAGCGGATCTTAAATAGTCTTTCTCACCATACCACCTCCTTTATTGGAAAATACCGTCGAGGAGAACCTACCAAGGCTCGAACTCGAGACCTTGGAGTAAACTCCGCCGGGGCCCCGCATAGCAAGTTTACTGAAACACCCCTGGCCACTGGGATTTAACCGAGTGGTTAAAAAAAAATACTGGTTATTAATCATCAATATAAAATTATGATTTTATATTTATAGCTATATTAGTTTTTAAAATGAAACTTTCGAGTACTAAAGGGTAAAACAAAAATTAGCCATTTAAATGAAAGAACACAAATTTATTGATATTATTTTTATTTTTATTTTTTTGAAAAACAAGTATAATATGATGAACATTAACAATAGAATAGAAGGGGTAACAATTATTATCATAGTAGTTATAAATGTTTCTTACGATACTATTTGAAAGGGTGATTTTCATTCACATAAGCACACTCTCATAATGATGAGAAGTGGCCAAACGTACCTATAATACTTAACATTACGGGTGAGTTATATATAGTACAAGCAATCAAAAAAGTACAAAAAGGACAAGGTTCTTCATCCTTCTTCTCCGGCGAGACTGCCATCGCCAACCACCACCTTCTTCTCCGGCGACCGCCACACCTCCTCCTTTTTTCTTCTCCGGCGAGACAACCACCGCCATCACCTCCGGCGACTTTTCTGGCAAGAATCAGGTTTGATTTCGGGTGGATACGGTAGGGGCGTTGCCCTCATCCGTTCTAAACTGGTTGTCAAGGGACACATATGGGAATCGTATGGATTTGATGGGCGGCAATCCAAGAGATGGTGACGGTTTGATACGGTACAGGCGAAACCCTTGCTGCCGGCGCCATGGTTGGGGTGGTCGGAGATGATGGTGGTGGCGGTGGTTGTCTCCCCGGAGAAGGAGGTGGTGGCTGGCGGTGGCAGTCTCTTCGGAGAAGAAGGAAGAAGATTGATCTGAGCCGTAGAGATCTTTGATCGGACGGCTAGTACTTGTCCCCTGGTACTTTTTTTTCCATGTGTACTACATTTATCTTTCTCCTACATCAATATTCCCAACTAATCGAACAATGTTTAGATCTATTCCTATACCACAAGAAGTCTGGAGGAGAAATAATATCTAATTAACATCTACAAGCATTCTTATAAAGTAAACTTTTCTTTTTTTTTTTTTTTTTTTAACAACTCTTATAAAGTAAACTCTTGTTTACGAAATGAACATAAGCATTGATTAGTAACTAACTTGGGTGGAAATTTAGAAGTCAACTTGACAAGACCGAAAGAAGCTTCCTACGAAGTCTTTTCTTTCTTTCTTGCCCATCACATCCTAAATCTTTTTAAACTCCCCAATTCTTACTTGGTAGTTTCCTAGAATTTAAGTTTGGTTGTTACAACAGTTATAAACAACATTAAATAAATTGTTCACATGTATAATAAGTTAAAAGTATGAAGAGTATAATATTGCATTAGGACCATATAGACAATAATAAATGCTCCTTATGTTATTATATAACAGAGACTATCCTGAAAAGCGCAAAGTCAGTCAAGTATAAATAATAATAACAGAAGCAGTACAAAATATACAGTAAAGCATTATAATCTTGGATCATTTCAAGCTACGAACATTAAAATACCGCAAAATGAAGTTAATAATAGACCCAAAAGTATTTCATAGGGTATTTCATATGACTTTATGAAACATACACAGCATGCTTGGTAAAAGTATTCTGAAAATGGCAAATTTGATAAATATATATACTATACAAAATGACTTGAGATGAAAACTACTTATCTTGTCCTTTTAATCACCAGCTATGGAAGTGCTATATAAGCAATATACTTCATGAATCATTTTAAGTTATCAATCTCTTCAATCATCATCTTTTTCTCACAGAAATATAGATTTAAAGATCACACTAAAACCACGAAAAGAACTTACAAAAACCATCCATGGCATCATATGGCATCTTGAATATGCTCTTATGTACCGCTGCATTTCTTTCCTTACTTCCATTAAAGACCACATCAACATCCATAACACAAGCAGAAGCTCTTGTTAGATGGAAGACTACCTTATCTTCAACTTCTTCTTCAATGAACTCGTGGTCGTCAAACAACATTCAGAGTCTTTGCAACTGGACTCGTATCGTCTGCAATGAAGAAGGTACGGTTTCTGAGATTAACCTACACAATTCATCTCTCACCGGAACACTAGCTGAATTCAACTTTTCTTCATTCCCAAATCTAACCCGTTTTGATTTAAGCAAAAATAATCTTAGTGGTTCGATTCCATCCGCCATTGGCAACCTTCAAAAGGTATGGCACTTGAATCTTGGAGGGAATTTCTTTACTAGTCCAAACTGGTCTGATTTTTCAAGTATGCCAACTTTAACTTTCTTTGATTTGTCAGTAAACCAACTGAATGGCTCTCTACATGAATCTTTTTTCACCAACTTTCGCAATCTTGAATACCTTAATCTCACAAATAACTTGTTTCAAGGTCAGTTATCAACGAGCTTTTACAAACTTTCAAACTTGAAAAATCTTAGTCTAGGACACAACCAATTTTCCGGGGTACTTTTGCAGGATTTAAATTTGATGCCAAATCTTGAAGTAATTGAGTTCAATAACAATTTCTTTGAAGGAGAGATACCTTCCTCTATTGGTTATCTCCAAAATCTTTGGTACCTAGATCTCACTTCCAATCGACTCAATTCTTCGATTCCTTCTGAGCTTGGATTGTGTTCCAATATCTCCTTCTTAGCACTAGCCGAAAACTCATTCTCAGGGGTGTTGCCTTTGTCTTTGACCAATCTGACAAAGCTTTCTAACTTAAACATATCTGTAAACAATCTTTCTGGTGAAATTTCTTCTGATCTTATCACAAACTGGACAAATCTCGTCATTCTTAGTCTCTTTCAAAACAAATTTAGAGGGCCCATTCCGCCAGAGATAGGAAACTTGAAAAATCTTCAGAAGTTGATTCTTGCAATCAATCCTCTTTCTGGTTCAATACCTTCAACACTTGGAAACTTGGCTAATCTTCGAACTCTGCAGCTATTCAGAAACAATCTTACTGGAACAATACCACCCGAGCTCGGAAACTTGACGTCACTTGTTAAACTTGAACTAAACTCAAACCAGTTGACTGGAGAGTTTCCTCGTAGTTTCCTAAAACTATATAACCTGACTGATCTTTCGGTGTTTGGCAACAAACTATCGGGTGGTATTCCTGCAGAATTTGGCAAGAACAACCCTTTTTTGATAAATGTCCAGTTTGGGAACAACAACTTCTCTGGAGAACTACCTTCAGATTTGTGCAGTGGTTTTAAGTTCCAGAAGTTTACCGTGACCAACAGCAACTTCATTGGGTCATTGCCAGATTGCATTAAGAACTGCACCAAGTTATTTCGAATTAGATTGGATGGAAACCAATTCTCTGGGGATATTTCACAAGTATTTGGCATTCACCCAAATCTCGAATACATCAATCTTAGTGACAATAATTTTACAGGTGAAATTCCTCCTCAGTTTGGAAACTTAAAAAGCTTAACCAATCTGGAAATGCAAAGGAACAGAATTTCCGGGAAAATTCCATCTGAAATAGGAGATTTGCAACAATTACGTGTTCTAAGACTACAACAGAACCAACTTAGCAGTGACATTCCAAATGACTTGGGTAAACTCAAAAATTTACTCGATCTCAATCTTAGCAGCAATCAGTTAAGCGGACAAATCCCTCTAAGGGTAGGTGACCTAACCAGTCTTACTTCACTTGATCTCTCACAAAACGAGCTGAACGGAAGCATACCAACAACACTAGGCAATTGTACTAGACTATCAAGCTTAAGCTTAAGCAACAATCGTTTATCAGGAGTAGTACCACCTGAGCTCCGATACTTAGCCCAATTACAGGTTATGTTAGATCTAAGCAACAACTCGTTCTCCGGTAGTATCCCTCAAGATCTAGCTAACACACTCCAATATCTTAACCTCTCACACAATAACTTTTCGGGCCAAATTCCTCAAAGCTTATCTACTTTCATGATCAGCTTAGTAACTATCGATCTTTCGTACAATAACTTGTCAGGACCAGTGCCAAATGAAGGTGTTTTCAACAAAGCACCAGCAACATCCTTCAGAGGAAACCCAAATCTATGTGGATCAGAAAAGGAATTAGTCCCTTGTAAAGGTGATACTGCAACGAACAAGCCCAGGAACCATAAACTGCTTATTACTGTTCTTGCTATGATCATCATTCTTGGTTTGATAGCATCCAGCATTGCCATATTCTGTATATTCAAACAAAAAAGATCAAACCCAAACCACAAAGAGATTACAACTATAGACTCGCCCAGAAGCTCAGAATCAGTTGTATGGAAACGAGAATGTAAGTTTACTTTTGGGGACATTGTGAAAGCCACCGAAAACTTCAATGATGCCTACTGCATTGGAAAAGGAGGTTCTGGATGTGTATACAAAGCCAAGTTACCCACTGGAGATATCGTGGCTGTGAAACGGATGAATGAAGTAAATTATGGTAGTGATGTTTCGGCAACAAACGATCAAAGCTTTGAGAACGAGATCCGTGCGCTAACTGAAATCCGGCACCGGAATATAATCAAACTCTATGGTTACTGTAGAACTATTGGCAATAAGTACTTGGTTTATGAATATATAGAAAAGGGTAGTTTGGGAAAAATGCTGTATAATGCAGAGGCAAAATCAGTATTAGATTGGATTTCCCGGGTTAGTATCGTCCAAGGGATTGCTCATGCCTTGGCTTACTTGCATCATGATTGCCATCCCCCGGTTGTGCATCGAGACGTCTCGTTAAGTAATATTTTACTTGAGTCAGATACGATTCCCAAGTTGTCGGATTTTGGGACCTCCAAATTTTTGAACATGGACTCGAGTAACTGGACTGAAGTTGTGGGGTCCTATGGTTATATGGCACCAGGTATTTACACCAAACACTGTTTTCTATAGTCTCTGTCTCTGTCTCTCTCTTTGAAGCATCTGATATTAACATCCAATTATTTTTATATATATCATTTACTAAATGCGGTAGTCTTGGTTGTAAATTATTCTTCAGAACTTGCACTGACAATGAGGGTAACCAAGAAAAGTGATGTTTATAGCTTTGGGGTCATAACATTTGAGATTATGATGGGGAGACATCCAGGAGAGCTATTACTTTCTCTACAATCACAAAGCATGACCTCTGCCTCTTCGGATGATCTAGCTCTATGGTCGAACAATATCCTTGACCAGAGACTTTCACCCCCATCTGACTTAGTCATCGAACAAGTGGTTCGCGTGCTTAATATTGCTCTAGCTTGCACCCAAGTAGCACCAGAGACAAGACCTTCGATGCGCACGGTTGCTCAAGAACTATCGACTAGTAGTCGGCGCAATATACCCGAGGCTTTGGACCAGGCCAAATTATCAAGTCCCACGAAGTGAATGTATGATCATAATTTTATATCCTTGTATAATAGTGTTCTTTAGTTTCAAGTCATGCTTCTATTTCAATAATTTTAAAATCCCTTGAAATTAATCTCAAGAATGTTCACTCATTGGAAAATAAACTTTGTATAGACTAAGCTTTGCAATCACTTTTTAAAGTAGTGAATATTTTTTTACAATGATATAAAAAGTCCACTAATCTTCACAACTTTTCCTCCCTCTTGGCATGGAGCAGGAGGCCATTACATCAAACAATTTACGAATTTGACAGAACCCAAACTTCGTCGGCGAAATTTTCATGTGAAAATACCTAAGGAACACTGAGGAAAAACATAGATTTCCAACAACTTGAACCAAGTAGAGAACTGAAAACGAAAAGACATATGCCTTACATCATAAATGCCCATTGCCCAACCTTCCAAAGGTGGAAAATAGGCCGCGGCTTGTATGGAATAAGCGCTAGAATGCTTTACTGACCGAAGATACCAGATTGCCAGTGCCACTATACTAAAAAAAATATAGGCTTTTACCAACCAGCATGACAGAAACCGTAGACCTTCTCACAGATCTAACATATCTAATCTGATTAACTGAAAGCAGTCCTAAAATGTCCACGTTATACTTTGATTTTGTAAAAAGCCGTACCTGAATGGTGATCTTCACTTGCATTAGAAGATATCGGATTTCCATAAAGAGATTGTACACACCTGAAAGCGTTGAAGAAAATCTCATAATACAATTAAAGATTATGACATCTTCGATGATACATAATCCGATATCTGATTATGAAGCATAATCATTCCTAGGCCTGGTCTGGATAAATCCTGATGGGAGGGGAAAACAAGGCGATCGACTACCAAAACTCAAACGTCCCACGACATACCCAAGCATTCAACGATAGATAAAAAGATGAGCTATGACGTTAATGATCTATAAACCGACTACTGACGTATACATCTTTAAAAAGTATAACTAATTAACTATCATGGCATTTTGTCATAAAATGGTCATTGAGTCATTTCATCGAACACCTGGAGTGCATGCTAAATTGTCACTAACAATATTCTTAAAATAGAAAATGATCTCAAATTTAATCAATTATTAACACTATATGTAATGCTTTCATTCTAATATACTAAAAACCACTTAAAAGTGAACACCTGGGTACTTATTATACAGCATTTGATACAAAATATTAGTGAATTGCTATATATTCAAATTTAATATATCACTATTAAAAGTGTAAGAGAATAGATTCGAATGGCGGTGATGAAGCCGGAAGGTGACCGTGTGGCTATACGGCAAGTCGGCAACGATAGGCTAACCGGACCGATCGAAGACGGTGAGGCTAACCGGTGACGGTTAGGCGGATGGAGAGGTCTAGTTAGTTATAAGTTGTTCGCGTGTCATGTTCCTATTGGGTTCTATAGGGACGTTTTGTTTAATTATTTTGGTCGTCATTGTCTATTTAGTTTATCAAAATTAATGATCCGTATAATATTACTCCGTAATTTTTAGTCATGAATCGTTAAACATGTATTAAGATGTTATATTGTTATACAATACACTTTATTTAGTAAACTCACTCATTATAAATACTCTTACAAACAAACAAAGTGCTCTTACTCCCCATTGTTTCGCGTGCGGTATGTGATATCACAAAAGTGATTCCATGCCTCATACCACGTTGATAGAGATGTTCCGACATGGTATGGGAGAATACCATGGTATATGGAATATGTTGTTATCAGCCTTACAATTCAATCAAAATATAAAATTATAGGTACCGTGAAATTATACATACTATAAATACAACTATTAACAAAAATAAAAAAATAAAAGTGACAAATTCAACTCTCATGTATAATAAATATTTTTAAATCCCCTTAAAAATCAAATTTAACATTTAGTTTTAATTGCCAATGGGTTAAAACCGCAGCGGCATTCCGAAGCCCTGCAATAATGCTTGGATCCTGGGGAGACCAGGGTTCGAGTCTGAGCAGGCAAGGTTTTACCACCAATTTAACGTCGTGCCTTTTGTAGTGGTTAAATTGGTTGGTTTTCCCTTCCCTGTAGTCCCTGACTTTGTGGATCGATCGCTAGTGACCGTCTGCCCGTATGAATGTAACGGCTAGCCGTCCGGTGACATAAACATTATTTAATTTTAATTGTAAAAAGATGTCAATTCATATCTGATTGTACATTTGTATTTAATGCTATCAAAGCATTAACGGGAATGGAGATTGGTTATATACTTATACAGTATCTTCTACACAATTAGACATTGCAACAAATTTTATATTAAAAAATATTTTAAAAATAACTCTTTCGACGTTGGAATATATTACTTCACATATGTATTTATAATGGTAAACTACACTTATCCTTGCGTAATTCAGTGCCTGTGAGGGTAGTGGCGGCGACGACGGGTGATGAAGGTGATGGAAGTGTCAGCAGCGGTGGCGGTGACAAAGATGGTAGGGGGCACCAGTAGGAACGACGATGATGATAACTACAAAAGTAATTGATGTTAAAAGGGTTAAAAAAGCATGATAAGTGAGGTGATGATTCATGAAGTTTAGAAATTTGAATAGGAGGTTTATAAAATATGAAAAACATTAAAAGATTTCTGTCTAGTTCCGAATTACAATATAAAAATGGTGTATTCTACTATTCTTAGAAATCTCTACAAAGCAAGAATTTTATCGCATATTTTGTTTTTCTGGAAAGGTTTTGCTTCCAACTGATAAACCTTGTAAGTTATTGTAATTGTAATTGTTGTATTATATTGTTGTGTTATTGAAGGGATTTCAAGAGGCTTTATTTATAAAGTAGCCTAACCTAATACATGTTAACTAATATTATAGAAACTTAATATATAGAAACTAACCTATGTCTAATACTCCCCCGCAAGCTAAGCATAGAGCGATTCTAGCTTGAAAAACAAATAAGAAGAAACATAAAAAACTTAAATCTAAAAGAAACTTCTAAAAGCAATGTCTACATCTTCAACTCCTTTTCTCCCCTGTTTCCGCCTCCGGCTTGTATTTGTGCCGGGAAAAAAATAAATAAACTACTGTTGTTAGCGGCAGCGGCGAAAGATGAACCCCTTTGTGAGGGGGGTAAAAAAAAATTTCCCATGTTTTTGAGGGGGTAAATGTATATAAAAAAAAAAAAATTTAACTAAAATTTTAAGTAATTGCTAAATAATACCCAAATTTTTGGGGGGCTCTAAACCCCTTCTTGCCCCTTAAATGTTCCGCCCCTGGTTAGCGAGACTGCCTTTGTATGGCGGAAATTTGTTAATAGAAGTGGATAGGACCGTCATTAGTCAGAACGATCTCTAACCTAGGACCGTCGTTGTCGGAACGATCTCTAAATTATTATTTCATATGCAAATTGTTTCTACGAAGTGGATAGGACCGCCGTTAGTCGGAACGATCTCTAAACCAATGTTGTGTAGGACCGCCGTTGTCGGTACGATCTCTAAACCGTTTGTATAGGACCGCCGTTTGTTGGAACGATCTCTAAACCACTGTTGTATAACGGTAGATGGTGACGGTATCTATAAGCTTTGTCGACCATCAATTATGACACGAATTTCAACCTTGTTTAGTTTGAAGAGAAGAAGTTGAAGAAAGACAATCTAAACGCACACTTATCTTGTAACTAACTACTATGCTCTAACAAAAGAAGCTTCTCACGTTTGTCCTTCCTTTCTTGCCAATCAAATCCGAAAAACCAAGTCATCTTACTAAATTTCTAGGCATTCACATTGGTACTAAAAAAAAGTTTGGTTGTTAGAATATGAAACAGTTATTTATATTCAAAAAACTGTAATAAGGTAAACTATGAACATTAAAATATCGAAAAAATGAAGTTAAACATAGACCCAAAAAAAAAGAAGTCAATATGACTTAATGAAACATACACAGCCTAGTTGATAAAAGTATTCTGAAAATGGCAAATTTGTCAACTACATGTGAATACAAAAACCATACAAAATGACTTGAGATGAAAACTACTTGACTTGTCCTAATGATCACCAGCCATAGAAGTGCTATATAAGCATTATACTTTATGAATCATTTTAAGCTATCAATCTCTTCATTTATCATCTTTTTCTAGCAAAAAACTTAGTACATAACACTAAGAACACTAAAGGAACTTACGAAAACATCCATGGCATTATATAGCATCTTGAATTTGTTCTTATGTACTGCTGCATTTCTTTCATTGCTTCCGTTAACGGCCACATCAACATCCATAACACAAGCAGAAGCTCTTGTTAGGTGGAAGACTACCTTATCATCGTCTTCTTCTTCAATGAATTCGTGGTCGTCAAGTAACATTCAGAATCTTTGCAACTGGACTAGTATTGTCTGCAATGAAGAAGGTACGGTTTCTGAGATAAACCTTCACGATTCATCTCTCACTGGAACACTAGCTGAATTCAACTTTTCTTCGTTCCCAAATCTAACCCGTTTTGATTTAAGAAAAAATAATCTCAGTGGTTCTATTCCATCCACCATTGGCAATGTTTCAAGTATGCCAACATTAACTTTCCTTGATTTGTCAGTAAACCAACTGAATGGCTCCTTACATGAATCATTTTTCACCAACTTTCGCAATCTTGAATACCTTAATCTCACAAATAACTCGTTTCAAGGTCAATTATCAACGAGCTTTTACAAACTTTCAAACTTGAAAAATCTTAGTCTAGGATACAACCAATTTTCAGGGGTACTTTTGCAGGATTTAGATTTGATGCCAAATCTTGAAGTTATTGAGTTGAATAACAATTTCTTTGAAGGAGAGATACCTTCTTCTATTGGTTATCTCCAAAATCTTTGGTACCTAGATCTCACTTCCAATCGACTCAATTCTTCGATTCCTTCTGAGCTTGGATTGTGTTCCAATATCTCCTTCTTAGCACTAGCCGAAAACTCATTCTCAGGGGTGTTGCCTTTGTCTTTGACCAATCTGACAAAGCTTTCTAACTTAAACATATCTGTAAACAATCTTTCTGGTGAAATTTCTTCTGATCTTATCACAAACTGGACAAATCTCGTCATTCTCAGTCTCTTTGAAAACAAATTCAGAGGGCCCATTCCGCCAGAGATAGGAAACTTGAAAAATCTTCAAAAGTTGATTCTTGCAATCAATCCTCTTTCAGGTTCAATACCTTCAACACTTGGAAACTTGGCTAATCTTCGAACTCTGCAGCTATTCAGAAACAATCTTACTGGAACAATACCACCCGAGCTCGGAAACTTGACGTCACTTGTTAAACTTGAACTAAACTCAAACCAGTTGACCGGAGAGTTTCCTCGTAGTTTCCTAAAACTATCTAACCTGACTGATCTTTCGGTGTTTGGCAACAACCTCTCGGGTAGTATCCCTGCAGAATTAGGCAAGAACCATCCATTTTTGATAAATGTCAGATTAGGGAGCAACAGGTTCTCAGGAGAACTACCTTCAGATTTGTGCAGTGGTTTCAAGTTCGAGAGGTTCACCGTGAATAACAACAACTTCACCGGGTCATTGCCAGATTGCATAAAAAACTGCACCAGTTTAGTTCGGATTAGACTGGATGGAAACCAGTTCTCCGGGGATATTTCACAAGTATTTGGCTTTCACCCAAATCTCGAATACATCAATCTTAGTGACAATAATTTTACAGGTGAAATTCCTCCTCAGTTTGGAAACTTAAAAAGCTTAACCAATCTGGAAATGCAAAGGAACAGAATTTCCGGGAAAATTCCATCTGAAATAGGAGATTTGCAACAATTACGTGTTCTAAGACTACAACAGAACCAACTTAGCAGTGACATTCCAAATGACTTGGGTAAACTCAAAAATCTACTCGATCTCAATCTTAGTAGCAATCAGTTAAGCGGACAAATCCCTCTAAGGGTAGGCGACTTAACCAGTCTCGCTTCACTTGATCTCTCACAAAACGAGCTGAATGGAAGCATACCAACAACACTAGGCGATTGCACTAGACTATTAGGCTTAAACTTAAGCAACAATCGTTTATCAGGAATAGTACCACTTGAGCTACGAAACTTAGCCCAATTACAAATTATGTTAGATCTGAGCAGCAACTCGTTCTCCGGTAGTATCCCTCAAGATCTAGCTAACACGCTCCAATATCTTAACCTCTCACACAATAACTTTTCAGGCCAAATTCCCCAAAGCTTATCTACTTTCATGATCAGCTTAGAAACTATCGATCTTTCATACAATAACTTGTCAGGACCAGTGCCAAATGAAGGTGTTTTCGAGCAAGCACCGGCAACATCCTTCAGAGGAAACCCGGGTCTATGTGGATCAGAAAAGGAATTAGTCCCTTGTAAAGGTGATACTGCAACAGACAAGCCCAGAAATTATAAGCTTCTTATTGCGGTTCTTGTAATGGTCGCCGTTCTTGGTTTGATAGCATCCAGCATTGCCTTATATTGTATGTTCATACAAAAAAGATCAAACCCAAACCACAAAGAAGTTACAGCCTAAATGAAGTTAATTTTTTTTGAAAATTTGAATATAAGTTACAACTTACAACTAAACATCTGATTTTGACTGTTTAACGTAATATTTATATCTTTCATAATGCAAATCATTACGTTATGATAAGTTTTATATATGTTCATTTGGAAATCAAAGTAGTCCAGAAGCACAACCTCAACCTCTTTAGACGACCTACTTTTTTTGAAAGATATCCTCGACCAAAGGCTTTTGCCTCTGTCTAAGTGGTGCGTGTACTCAAAGTTGCTCTAGCTTGTACCCAAGTAGCACCCGAGACAAGACCCTCGATGTGCACCATTGTGCAAGAAATATGGAAATGAAGCCTGCATTTAGTCAATGTACTATAACCGAGCCTTTGGAAAAGGGCAAGCTATCAAGTCCGAAAAAGTAAAAGTAACATCGGCATTTTGTATTCTTGACTTCGCGTATGTAAGACTATAGATACAATTAGTCAAAGTTGGGAGGGTATTGTTTTCGTTGGTTTCAACTTTCATGCCAAACTTATATTTGTCAGTTTATAATATTAAATTCCCTTGGTAATTTGTCCCGAAAATGTTGTCATTAAAAGACAAACCAAAAAGGGGGTGTATTACTTTTTTTAGAATACATAACATTCACACCTCTTCATCCCAATTGACATGGCGGTCATTTTATCAAACACTATGTAAACTTGACGAAACATAGTTGTGGCAACCATGGTTTCCAATTTTCCATATGCAAATACCTAAAGACATACCGACTAAAAATACAGAGTTCAACAAACTGAAATTTTGTTCCTTGAGCAATTAACCCAAAAGAAATCCACCGGAAATTAAGCTCAGAATTGGGAACAAAACAACCGAGCCACTTACCATGAAAGGGCCACTACCAACCTGTGAAAGGAGAGATTATGCCTAGTTCATGTGGAGCAAGTACCTTGCACGAATTACTGCCCAACGATGTCGGTATCATACAGTTAATACTTAAAAGAAAGATGGCTTTAGCAACAGTATGACAGCAATCTTGAGCCTTTTGCGATATATCTAACAATCTGATTACTGAAAGGAGCCCTAAAATGTCAGCGTGTGGACACCCTTGTTCATGATTTCATGAATAAATAGAGTACATGATATTTACATATATGTACACTACATCCAAGCAATGCACTCTGGACCAAGTGTAGGTGCAGCTTTGGCAAATAACATAGAATTTCCGCTTTATATAGAGTATGAAAGCCTAAAAATCCTATAACTAACTCTCTCTCTCTAGGGTGATTCAAAACTACATCAGGAATTGTACCATCTGATTTAGGGTTCTTATTAAACAAAATCTATATAGAAACTGGTTATAAAAACAAAAGTTTCAAGACTTCCATCTCTTGTCATCGTTTTACTTAAAAACCTTTACATCCCATATAGAAGTTTAAGATGATTTGGCAGCTAAATAGGTTCTTACTCATTCAACTTTGCACGCTTAGTAGGTTGAGAGTCAGAGGGTCCTGACATGCTCGGGCCTTCTTCAGATTGTCCAATCACTGGGTCAAGTCCTAGGTCATCGGGGTTAGCCTGCAAGGATGTTAGTTCTGTTTTTGCAGGTGAAATTGGATTCTCATTGATTAGATCCAGGGTAGACGATGAAGCCTTGAACTTGTCCATTCCTGACTTGCATTGCTTCTCAAACATCATCTGAAGGTATCTACCTTGTTCTTCTATTCTCAGTTGTAAGTTTCTTTGGATCTACACAAAGATGGTCAAAGGGAAGTATATACCAAGAGTATTTAACAATCCTAAAATGTAGAATAGGCAATTTCGACCCATTTAAGTGAAACTGGTCATTTAGCATAATACTCGATTGTTAATGTGTCGAACAGGTAAAAACAAAAGTTGGCTAAAAGGGAAATGGTTGGAGAGATTGAACCATTTAGAGATCACTCAAGTCTCCCAAATAATGTGTGATCATAATACATTGATTACTTATTAAATTAAAATATAAATAGAAAAAAAAAAAAAAACAGTTTGGGCAACCAACTCGTTTTATTTCTTTTTTAAGGGGAAACTATCCTACTTCTACTCCTGAAATAACTCGAATGCCTACGAAACGTAGAACTTTCACGAAAATACCCTCCTCCCACGATTTGAACCAACGCATTTTCACCCAAACCCATAGCATTTGTTACCCAAGTACCCAACCTGCCAGCTTTGATGCTCTATATTTAAATTTTGTTGGATATTTGAGAATAAGCAAACACCATAAGTCCTTAAGTGTATATCATACCTCAAGTTGTTCATGTAGCCTCTTCTGAACTTCCATTTGTAATCGTAACGCCTCAGTAATCTCCAAACCCCTGTAATATGTAAAACTAATACTTAAGGACCAGCAAATCATCATAATACAAATGGGGCATGAACAAAGATGTCAAATGCCTAAAGTGAAGGAAGCGTTAGGTTACATAATAGCTAGCTTAAAAGGCAAAATTTTAACTACTAATGAATTTCAAGTCAAGTAGCAAAAGGTAACATGAAAGACAGATTGGATAACAAGTCAAAAAGAGTTTGGGATATAATGGGCAACTTTTAGTAAGGGCTGACCAGGAAACACTTGTTCACATTTTAAGGAATAAAATTCTGTAAATAAATAATGTGAAAAGTTTAGTTTAACTTTAACAACATAGATTTCTTATAACATAGCTCCCAAGATAAAGGGAGAACCAAATACAACACACCCCAAGCACGGATGATCCAACTATGTACATTACAATACAAGATAAAAGTATAACAATAGTGATATGACTAGTTTGAATAAAGATACATAGATCATATACATTAGAATTTGGGATACTTTCTATTCATCCAACATTTGACCAGTCTCGAATGAAACAAGACCCCAATCGACCCATCCATATGTAAATGGGTATAAATTGCCAAGCGGAGAAAGAAATCTAATATTGCTTATATCAAAACTTCCTTTTTCGATGGTAGGTCATCTGTACACCGCCTAATCTGTGTCCACCACCAGGCCTTTGCACACCATCTTTTGTTTTAATTGATTTAATGGGGTACAAAGGTAAATTTAGTGGTGCACAACTAACCTCACTTTTTCGGTGGATAGAAGAAAATTTGGGCCAAAAGAAACTCATGAATGGTGAAACATTTTATGAAATGCAATTTGTGATAAGTGGCTTTAAGTATATGCTTACATAACAAAGGTAGAAAGTAAATCGAAGTTATATTGAAACATAATCCAGTCGAACTTACGTTTTCAACTCTAGAGATGAGAAATCTTCAGCTTTAGTTAAATTCTCTGCAGGTCCTGCAATAAGTAATTGACCAATATAATTTGTAACAGTCTCAAATAATTTAAATTTTTAGCTACCACCATATATCAACTCTGTCTAATCATGATACTGCTTTAGAATACCTAAGAAGAATCAGATTCACAAGAAAAGAAAAAAAAGCAGGATTTATTACCTTCTACTGAAGGCTCAGGTCTATATCTAGCTGTTCGATATTTCTGCGAAAACAAAAAACATTCTGCATTAAATGAAGAAAAACAACTTCTTAACACTTGTAACTTGTATCAATTGAGAACTACCATAACTGCACCTGTAAGTGACTCTTTACATGATAGATAGTTAAGCCTTCAACTTTCATTTGCTTCAGTACTCCCTTTGGAGTAGCCCCTGCAGTTACAGATATAAAAGAGCACAATAAAACTAGTGTAATATAAAGGCAATTTAGACAGGATGATTCTGCCTATCAAAAGGAAACAGTTGGAAAGTTGACCGTACATCAAATGCCTGAGACCTTCAGATCAATTTATTTTGAAAAATGGATGCTACTGAAATAACATTTGTGTTATTATATTTCACACACTAGCTATTTAAAAATGAGAGTACAAGAAATATTTCATGTCACCTGACCGAACGAATTTTGACCCAAACCCAATTTTACGTGTTACCCACATCTATGATATAGTTAATACTATATTATGTCAAAAGCACATAATGGAAAAGATACTACTTTCACTGCCACCCAGTTTGTTGACTGCCTCGACAAAGGCTTCATGAAGTTCTGGAGTCCAACGCATCCGTGCTTTGGATTGAGAACCACTAGCAGAAGGTGATGGAACCACTGGAATGCAAACTTCACCAGATGATTGAGGAATCGACGTTTGTACTTGTATCGAGGTTGTAGATGACCCCCCAGCATGAAATGCCATCTAAAATAAAATACATATGACTCGTAACTATTGACAGAATGAACAAGTCTGATTGAGAAATATGCCAAGAACCAAACATAGATTGAGATCTTTCCAATAAACTGATTAACAAGCATAGCACCTATAAGGTTTAACTGCTTAAAAAGATAAGCAGCTTTTGTTCACCCACAAAAAGCTAAAACTTTAATAAACTTGGATTTTAGGTAATCCTTCCAGAATGCTATGTCAAAAAATGATGACGTCATAGCCAGAGTAGATAATGGGTCAGTGCTACGATTAAAAAATATGTTATTTTTTTAGGTGGCGCAGAAAATCTGTGACCTGTTTTCAAGGTTGAATACTCTTTATTTCAAAGACTTTGAAATAGTGACGGTTTTATATTGCTGGAAAAAAAAAATCGTTTAGGCCAAATTTAGTTACCGTTTTACGCTATTAACCCCACTTAGAACAAGCTGGCAAGCTCACCACTTACAATTGCTTCTTCAGTAACAGTGTAGTATGGCATGAGAAATGAAGATACCCCCATATCTATGTTTCATGTTTTTAGTATAAAAGTATAAAAGAATTCTTAAAGATGACAAAAATTAAGGGTTGAGAAAAAGTGAAACGAAGGTTGTAAAACTCGGCCGTCTCGGCCGTCAACTCAGTATCATCTTGTGACTCGGCTACCATAGGAGTCGATTTTGACCGGATCCGACAACAAATACGCTCAACGGGTAAAATCGAGTCAAAGTTGGTAAAATTTGGCAAGACTCGGTCAAACCCTATGATGTTAACGTTTCTAAGCAATTATGTTTATGTTTGATGTTTCTAGTCTATTTCTAAATTTTCTATTACATATAACTTTAAGATTATTATTGTTATATGTAAAAATCCCAATCCAATTTCCCCCAGAGCAAGTCCGGGAACCCAAAACCCCGTGACTCACCCCCTCTCCGAGCCGAGTTCAATTGTCCAAGTCGCGAGTTCCCCAACCTTGGTCACAACAGGTTAGGTTCGATATAGGTAAATCTTTTGTTATAGCCAAAACTAATCAAGTTGACCTAAACTAATCAGGGTGTCAAATGTTATTACAGAAGTTAAATTATTTGGAGAGTTATGTAGGATTTTTCTTAAAAAGACTTGCGAGGTTTTACGCTTAAAAAATACATAGTGTAGCACTTTCGACATGTTGGAAGAGTTTCCTTATAAGCAATTCATTTTTATGTTACCACTTTAACCTGTTAGAGATAATACGTAACCCAAACAGATCCATTTATAAGTGAATCAGTTTGAAACTGCGACCTCTAAGAAATCTAAAAATCCACAGCACTTTGTCTCTTACTTATATAAGCGGTTTTGCTCGTAGTAACCCATTTCACATTCGATAGTTTAATAACATATAAAATGCAAAGAACAAAAGTTCAACATACCTTTGGTTCTGGATCAATAATGTTGGTATCAATTAGAATATCATTCCAATCAGAGGTCATAGCATCATCTACAGTAATGAGGTTATCAGCCCAATCTTGCCAATCATTTTGTTTACTGAGATCGTCAGATGGCATTATATTCTGTTCTAAATTACTAGACTGAATGGGTACACTTTGTGGATAGTCAAGAAAATCAGTGAGTGAATCAGTACTCCATGAATTATTGTTGTTTTCTTTAATATACTGGCTTGATGCCGTAGACTGGAGAACTCCTGCGCACTGAGGTATGAAAGATAGCCTTTCTGAATGCTTTTCATGAGAAGTAACAGAAGAATAGTGAAGATCTGAAGACAGCCCTGAAGATGAGGAGAAAATGTGTCCAACAGCCCCGCTAGTGAAACTCGTTTGATGTTCGGGAAACTTGCGATAATTATCTTCCAAAGGAGAAGACCGAATGCTGGTGGCTCCATGGTTACTAAGTTGTCTGGCAGCCGGTCTTTGAAAGGACAATGCAGAATGTGCATCCATGGTTAAAAAGTTTCCTTGTACCTGATGTAAGATAGATATATAAATATTTGTGGTATTTTCAAATTGAAACAAACACAACATCTTAAACATGCATTCTAAAACTTCCAATAGTGGTCATTTTACCTATTAAAAGAAATGCAACATCTTCTTGGCCTAGCTTGAGAAGCCCATAGTAAAGGTAAATTAATCATTCGATTGACAGGCTTTAACTTGTCACTGATTCAACAATACTTAAACTTAATGCCTTAATGGATTTATGTAATGCCTCAAAGCTGTATAGCAAGTGCCTGATAATATATTTTCAAACTCGAATGCAATAGAAATTGATAGTAGATTTCATCGCAAAAGGAAAAAGGGTCAAAATAACATATAAGGGATAAGTCTCAGGTTTTGGGAGATGAATTTCCTACCATTTATCGATACTCTATATGCACACAGCCTAACCGGTATTCCCATCACCATTTCCAAGAATTTCCCCCTCTTGAGACCTCCAGACGACTCACCACTAGGCCATCTAGAAGATAGTTTCCTTGGTACTCAATATGGCACACCCAAAAACGATTATTACGTCCTTTCTTTCTTCGTATCTTATATAACTCCAACCCAGTAAGTTTTTGCTTATAGGCCAACCATCTAACTATTAACTAGAGAGCCGTCACTTTAGGAAACGTAAAAGATCTTAAGCAGTTTCAATCAAAAAAAATTTCTCTAATCACTCCGCATTCATTTTTCCGATTTTTGATAACCTTCCCTATTCTATATTCTTCTTAAACTCAATCTAAGGTTAACAACATATTAAGTACTAATAAATTCAAACAAAATACTTTATTTAAAAAAAAATAAAAAAAATCTAACATGCATCACATATACTAAAACTCATTAATCTTAATCTTATCTTAACTACCTTATAAAGCATTCAGCCCTCCTATTTTCTCAAAAAAGAACTTGATCTACCCAAATTACCCATCTCATTTATTCACTAATTTAAACATCTCTACCTAATATACCTATAATACCCTTAATAAATCATTTACAACATACATCCTTAAACCCTTAAAATAACTACAATACTTTATTTTATATCTCAATACTTTTATATTAATAACCACGCCACTATCTCCGCAGCCGCCACCCCCGTCGCCGCCATCCACAAAAAAATCCCCAATATAATTATTATTTTGAAGAATTGAACAATTTAATGCATGCAACAATTAAACTACACTATAAGCTTTGAACTATCATAATAATTTAATCAATTTCATAATTATATATATATATATAACAGAAACCCTAACCTTTTTTCTTCAAATCATGCAAAAAATGAAAGGATTAGTAAAGCTTAAAGAGAGATCCAACGGGCGTAGAGTGTTGGATAAAACGCAGGTTCGATTGTCGTTTTGAAATCCTGACCAGCAAAAGAATTTGGAAGGACGATTAATGACACCAAGTGAAAGGCGATGTTGTTGTTGTAATGCAAGTTGGCTTCTACTTTCTGGGCGAGCCAAGCGGAAAGAGAAACTTTGTTTTCATTCCCCACTCGCAGTTGGTGGTACACGTTGGATTGTTGTTTGTGAATTATTATTAGTAGTATAGATATAAATTTTCCATGGAAAATTCGTTTATGTTTGTGTACGTTTTTTTAATTTAATAAAATAAAACTAGATTAAAGACCCTGTGTCTAACACGAACCTCTAAACAAATATTAACACGGTATTCATGCAATTCAACGGTAGTGGCTGCGAGGGCCGTCTGGTGGTACACATGTAATGATATAATGAAAATCAATTTAAGTCAACTCGGGTTATAATACCGAGTCGAGTAGCAAAATTTTGGATTAGTTTAACATCAAATTAAATATTTTATGTAAAATTATTAGGGTTTTAGCATCATGATTATTGACTCGTTTATGCATCTACAAGTAGTGACGGAGCTAGTTAAAACGCTGAGGTGTCTAACCCCAGCCAACTAGTCAACTTTTCATGGCAAACCATTACTCAATCGAAAATATATAAGTAAATCACTAGAGATCTTAAAGTAAATCTTGGAGTAGACCTTGAAGTTGATTTGTAAATCTTCAGTATTATGATTTCGGTGGAGGATTTTGTAATGAAGAGGTGTTGTAGTAGTGTGGTTGTTTTTTACAGGGATGGTGTGGTGATGGTTATGTCAAAGATGATCTTTATGGGGAGTGTGGAAGCTTTTTGGAAGTAGTGGAATATATTATTATGGCTAATGATTAATATGCTTAATTGGTGTGCTTAAAAAAATGTTTAAAAATAAGATGATGACATATTTTATAATGAATGGTAAAGATTAAGAATATGAAAACTCATGATAAATATGTCAAATATCTAAAGTTTTAGACATATGTTTAAGTCAATGTATTAGGCATGTCAATCATTTTTTGTTTTAAAATCTATAATACCTTATAAAACAAACTGGTCTCTATTTTAAAAAATTCAGGACTTTTTTCAATAACATCAAACTACCTCTAAATAACCCTAACAAATATATTTAAAAAGAAGGTGATATTCGTACCACAGTTATATCTACCACAATGTACCATAATTTATGCACATCATACAACTGTTTAATGCACAGTTGTGGTACAAATATCATTGCCCTATTTAAAATGGTTAATTTTTGCACCTGATTATTTTTTTACATCTAATCATCGACTTATATTTAGAATGATAATCACAGTTACATGTCTCATTGTCGCGACTCGTGAAAGTAATCTTAACAACTTGCATTACCGTTATGACATCTCACGCGTTATAAACCGTTGTCGTTGCAACGCGTGAGCCACACTTCTAGTTATTATATATCTACCACTGGCATTATTGAAATCCGTATGATTTTAACTTTTTTTTCTTTCTATTTATTTCAATATTAATTTCTTTAATTGTTATTTACTACGTATTTTGTTTTAGTAATGCAAAGGTATAAAATTTGTTTATTAACATTTTTTTATTTTATTCGTAATATTTATTTTGAAATTAGAAATATATTAATTCAGTGTTGCAAAGGTATACAATTCCCAACGGATCCATAAGAAAACTTATTCGACATTTGATTTGGTTATGAAAACATTGACGATTGAGCCCCCGTCAACTTTAATATCTAGCCCCGCCTCTGTTTACAAGAATTTATTTGGAAACATTTTGAATTCATATTTACTTGTTTATGAGCTTGAATTCGGAAAAAGCATCTCAAATTTAAGCTCTAATAATCTTGTTATGATCATATATTATAGTATCTAACTAAGATAGCACTTGTTAAACCTGACTAGCTCATTTGATTCCGAATAATTCATCGAGATATTAAATGAGTCAAGCCAGATTTTACTCATTTAAGCTCGGCTTGTTAAACTTCTAATTTTTTGTTTGAACTCGAATTAAACGAGCTACTAGTACTCATAACTTTGAACTCGAGTAGCGTGTTAGAAGCTCAACTCATTTACGCCCATAGTTAGATTGGTTTTATTTGAAATAGATCGAATTTACTAGGATTTATAGGATTATTAATTAAAGTTAAATGATTAGAGTTCGCATACCAAGCGATATGTAGCCACAAATGATGATATGAATGATTTGGAACTTGGAGGTATATGTAGTTAGTCGAATGGAGGTGTACAATATAGATATTTTGAGTATTTGATATACACTACAGTACTTTTTTTAATTTATTAGGTACAATATCAAAATGTAAGAATGTCTTATGTTGTATCTTTATAACTTCTTATAGCATGTAAATGCTAATGTTGTGACCATATTGACATACCATTTTTGTTTTTTTTTTTTTTTTAAAGGCTGGGAAAGACATAAATACTAAACGAGGATTTAAATTGTCTCGGGGAATAACTATGCATCAACAGTGGCGGCCCTGAGAATTCAGGTACTCCGTCTGAGCCACGCAAAAGATGTCCCCTACTTTTAAGAATCTAATTATATACGAGTAAGAAATTATTATTATATATAAAACTAAAACGTTATAACAAAAATATTTCAATAACTTTAACTTCTCCTTTTGACAGATGTAATCGTGACTAGAATAGTCAATAATATTCAATATGCAATGGTTGCATTCTGGAAATAACCAAGTTATTTCAAGACCTTCAAAACATCAATAAGGTGTTAAGTTAGTCAATTTGTGACGTGTCAAATAACTTCAACTCCATATAAAGTTCATCGACATCAATATCCGATCTTTGGTATTTATTTATTGTTCTAATCTAATTAAACCTTATATCATATTAGAGATTAACAAATAAAAAAAATTTTAATCAAATGAAGTTCTTAATAATATCAAACAAAATTCTAAATAAAATCACCAAGATATGATCACGAAATAAAAAAGGGTAAATTACAAAAATCATACCTGAGGTTTGTTCAAAACTACACTGATCATACCTACAATTCAAAAATTACACGAAACATACCCATCATTGCCAAAAACTTACACTGACCATACCTATCACTAACGGTCGCCTATTTGGCCGTTAAGTCAAGTCATGTGTCGTGCATGTGAGGTATCAAAATCATAATTTTGTGTATACTTCAGGTATCATTTGTGTAAGTTACCCTAATAAAAAATTATTAAGATATTTATATTTATGTTTCATTTATTAAAGTGGGTAGATATTGTATATTAAATTCAGACACACACACACACACACACATCCCTACATTATATAAATCCCACTTCAAAATTTGTTAGTTATTGCCTATGTGGCATGCTTAAAAATGCAAGAAAGCCCAAAAATCATTACAATATTGCTCCTTAGAATGTCTACGGGTTAGTTACTTTTATAGGAAGTTCAAATTTTCGAAAATGGATTAGTTATGCTTTCAAGAAGTTCAAATTTTCAAAAATTTGAATATGTAACAGTTCGTGTATTGCTTGTGGCGGTTACTTCCTTGCATGTCTATGTCTATATAAGGCCACTTCCATTTAGGTTTAAGACATTTCAAAACGTAAACACATAACAGATCAATTTTAGCATGGTTTCACTAAACCATGTTTCAATTAGAAATTTGCGTCCAAATAATAAGCCATGTACGATAACGGTTAGAATTTGCGGCTATGGAAGCAACCTCTATATGGAGATGTTAATAACATAGGTAGTATTGAGATGATCCTGATGGACGAACATGTAAGTATTCATTGTTTGTGAATTTTTCTTTTTTAATTAGATTACTTTTTAACATAACTTTCTTTCAAATTTATAACTAGTTTTTTAACATTCTAATGTATAAACATTTTTATCTTGACAGTTTGATAAAGTGGTTGTTGTTGCAACAATCAGTTTCATTCCAACCGACCAGTTATGATATTCAATGGAATGTGTGAACTGTTCCCGAGAAATTTAGTTGACCGATCTCTACATGGATACAGTCGACATTATTGATGCATTAAGGGACAACAAAATGTGGATTTGTTGTTTATATAACAAGGAAGGAGTTCTCATCAATCCTAGGTATATATTTATATTTCATATTAAAACTCTATAATCATTAACTTGTGTGGTAAAATTGTATCTCTTTTTTTTTGGTAGGTTTAATGTGCAAGTTAGGATTGTAGATGTCATTGGTGCTATTGGAGTTAAAATGAATGATCAACAAATTTCAAATCTTATACAAAGAACAGCCTATCAAATTTGTGATGAAAATTATGAGGTATATTTGGTTTATTTTAGTGCTAACTAAGACTTTTCTATGCATTTTAAGTCATTAATTTTTTTTAAAATGGTCATTAGTTGTAATAGGAGTACATTTACTTCGTTACATGCATGCTTGAACTGTTATTAAAGAAATTATTTAAGGTTATAACGCATCCACGTGGGTCTATATATCAAAGTGGGGGAAAATTCATAATACCTATCACATCCAGGTAACCAACATAATCCTTCTTATATGCGTCTACTATGGGCAATCAATTTTATAATTTCTCTCCGGCATGCAATGTACGTGTTTTAAGCCCTCATGTATCATTAATAAATCCCAAGGTATATCTAGCATTCTTCTTCTTTAAATTAATCAACTTATAAGAATATTTTTATTATGTCCAACTCAGTTATATTTATTCATTGATATAATCTTAAAATAAAGTTTAAGAAAAATTATGTAGGGTTGTCCGTGCATCGCACGGGGTCTAAGCACTAGTGTGTATATATATATATATATATTAAAAACCTATTTCAAAATAAAAAATTTATAAAAAAAATGTCATCAAACGATATATGTTTAGGCTTAGGAATTTTAAGGTTAGACTAACAGCTAACCCTGAAACTCAAACCCAAAATGTTACAGGATTGCTAATTTGAGATATATTCTGAAACGGTGACGAGTCTTCGACTTTGATTTACCCCTCTAATATGAGATGGATGTCATCAAACCATACGAGAAAATTATATTATTTTTTTTTATATTTTTTGCTTTGTATCAATAGGGTTCTATTAAAAACAATAAATCATAAAAAAATAAAATATAATAATATAAAAGTGAAAATTTTAGTGGTTTTTATAATTTTCATCCTTGTTATATTCACTATACACGTATAACAAAATAATAATGACATATACAATAATAAACTAGATTTTAGACCCGTGTCAAATATACGAGTTTACATTGTTATAAAGATTAGAAAATATTACAATTAGTTTTAAAAAACTTATACCATTTATTATTCATTATCTATTATATTGGATTTAATGGTAAAAAAGTATAAATTTGTGATTGAAAAAAAAAAAAGTGTAGATTAAAATAGTTATAAATTAAGTATTTACTGAGGGTAAAAAGTGCAAATTATTGAAAACAAAAAAGTATAAATTAGTGATATTTTTTCTACAAACATTAAAGTGTAAAATATAATATTTTAATATATTTGGATAATGATTATTAGGATTTTTAATTTATAATTAAATTAATAAATGACATCATCAATTTCCAATTTGATAAAATCAAGAGATATGATTGGTTAATAAGCTATTAGGTCAGTTGTCTTTTAGTATAGATAACGATGCATTCTTGCATCAACTATTTTTCTTGATATATTTTTCACTAAAAAAATTTTTATGATGAATTACAAGAATAATACCTGAAGTATGCCCGAAATTACGGTTTTTATACCTCACATGCATGGCACGTGACTTCACTTAACGGCGAAATAGACGACCATCAGCGAAAGGTATGGTCAGTGTAAGTTTTTGGCAACGATGGGTATGTCTCGAGTAATTTTTAATTGTAGGTATTACCAGTGTAGTTTTGAACAAACCTCAGGTATGATTTTTGTAATTTACCCAATAAAAATAACAAAATCTAATCAAGAAAATATCATTAACATAATCATACCTCTAAGAATTAAGAGTAAATCTAAAGGTTTTTTTTTTTTTTTAGTCTTTTAAAACTTAATATAAACCCTTTGTGTGGATGAAAAAGTGTTAGGAGGATTTACTCTTTATCTTCTAAATTTCATTTAGATGTTTACTTATTAATTAAAGTAAATTAGTATAATTTATAAATAAAAACATAACTCTTTTTAATAGCTATTGTTTATTTATAATTTAAGCATTAACTTGTTATTAAAATCATATATATATATATTAGGTAAAATAAAACAAGTATTAAAGTAAAACAAATAAAACAATAGGTTTCTATTCACTGAAAATCACCGCGCATCAATAGCTTCGTGAATCTTCGTGCATCAATTTAACCATGATCTAAGGGTCAAGATCTTGTCCTATTTGTTTTACTTTAATACTTGTTTTACAATACTCAATCCCTATATATATATATATGGGAAAAGGGAATATAAGGATGTCCGGCACCTAAGCTTTGGTGTGGAACCTCTCACAGACTAATATTTTATTATTTCTTGTTTAATGAATAAATGTCTGGGCATCCATGATTTTTATGGTTTAAAAAATTAATATGTGAGTGTCCGACATCTAAGTTTAGGTACCTAACAACCTTATATTCTCAACCCTATATATATATATATATATATATACGAGCATAGTACCCGCGCAATACGACGACGGTATAGTGGGGTCGGTGACGCGTGGTGATGACATCGACAATTAGTGTCAAGTGGCGTAAGTTGATGTTAAGATAATAGAACTATTTTATAAGATAATGATTTAGAATGTAAATTAGCAAGATAAGAGTTTAGGATGTAAATTAATTCATCAAGGGCAAATTTGGTAATTTATAAAAACCCTTATATGGTGGGGTGTTTATTAAGGACATTTTAGTAATTTCGCATGTAACATTTTGGTAACACTTTCCATTTTGAGGGAGGTGTATAATCTTTAATAAGGAGTGTATATATATATATAGGGTAACACTCCGGTGAGAACACTTTTAAAACAAGAACGGTAAGAATACTTAAAAAATATCATTTTGATGCATTAAAAGTCCATAAAACTAACATAGTGCATAACTAATTATCATTATTTAAGTGTTTAACAATACATTGATCCTTCAAAATCGAAAAAATCACGTTTTTTGTTTTGTGCATCCATCTTGGATGCATATTATCAAAATGATGCATCCAACAAAAAACGTGATTTTTTTCGATTTTGACGGATCCATGTGTTGTTAAACACTTAAATAATGATAATTAGTTATACACTATGGCAGTTTTATGGACTTTTAATGCATCAAAATGTAGTTTTTAAGTGTTCTCATTTGTTCTCATTTTAAGTTGGTTCTCATCTGATTGTCACCCTATATATATATAACTTTATACTTTTACATATATAATTAATATACATAGAAATTTTTAAAATTTTTTGTGCCCCTTTAAATATTATGTCCCGGCCGGAAATCTTGCTTGCCCCTTTCAGGCCTCCCATGTGCATCAAACTTCAAAGTGGTCACATGGAAGCGAGAGTTTCTAGTATAATAAACTTACTAGTTATTACATCTCAAAAAACTTTAGGAAAATGATAATGACAATCCTAAGGGCTGTCACTAACAACATATTACATGCTTAAAAACTTGTACATTATATATTAAAAACCGCCCCATGATTTTTCTAACAGCAAGGTACAAATTTTAATACACCCAATTAGTTTTTACTGATAACCTCAAGGACTGTCTCTAACAAAACCCAAAACTTTATCCAAGTTTTATACAAAGGCTCTGGCTGTGTGTTTCACGAAGGAGGGTGAGCACGTGAAATGTGGAACGGAAAATGAGAATATTGAATTTACAAAAGAAATTATTTTTGACAAGGTAATGTCGCAGTTCTAATTTATAAAATTGGTGTGCTCCTTCGTCTGAACAAAGAGGCAAATTGGACCACTTTGATCCTTTTGTCTTTTCTTTTCAAATTCATATAATAATTAATAACATAAAAAAAATAAGTCTCTCTATAAACATTGAAAGTGATACTTAAACCATTCGTAATCGGTAATTCAGTTTAGAGAGATGTGTCAAGTGTCATTTCTAGCATTTCTTTTCAATTTATTCTTATTACATCACCAAATTATTGATCCCATAGATATAAACCATCTTTAACCGTAACTAATCATACTCAAAATTTCAACTTATTGATGACATATCGTGATTTATATATTAATAATTCAATTGAAAAATAAGTTATATTAAAGTAAAGCACATTTTATTAATGACAAAACATTTCACTAAATAAAAACATATAAACAAATAATAAGTTTTAAAACATAAAAACAAATAGAAGACATAGATAAATGAAAGACATAATACAAAATTAGACATGCTCAACGAATAAGTGAATCGAGATGAATGAATCCTTACATAATTCGAAAAAACATTGGAGGAAAACCTCCTAAATCCGTGTCTTTTGTGTTAATCATCCATCACACAAAGACAATACAAATACACATAACATTCACACCCATCACACAAAGACACACTAAAAAAAATATACGTATATTTAATTAACTATTAAAATAGAAAAAATAATAATAACTGAAACTAAATTTTTGTATTGCATTCTCAAAAGTAAACCGATCCCAACAAACTGTCCGACACTGAAGTCCTAAAGGTGACAAACCAGGGTTTGACTCACCCAAAGGTTGCACGTCGGGGAAAGATGACCATTGAAGATGGTCTTAAATATGTCGTTCTAAAAAAGAAAATGAATGAATAAGTGAAAGATAATACAAATACACATAACATTCACACCTATCATACAAAGACACACTAAACAAAATAGATGTATATCGAATTAACTATTAAAATAGAAAATTAATAATAGCCGAAACCAAACGTCTGTACTGCATTCTCAAAAGTAAACTGATCCCAACAAATTGTTCGACACTGAAGTCCTAAAGGTGACAAACCAGGGTTTGACTCACCCAAAGATTGCACGTCGGGGGCAAGATGACCATTGAAGATGATCTTACATACGTCGTTTTAAAAAAGAAAATGGTATTACACATTTAATTGAATTGAAATATCCATAAATCATAAAACAATTATGTACAGTTGTTGAATTGTCTCCATATAAGCCTTGAACATGAATAGCAAAGTGGTGACAAAAGCCCAATAAATAAAATAGGGTTATTTACTTAGAAAGTCACTCGATTTGTCACAAATACATGTTATGGGGCCCAAACAAAAAAGTCATCTATTGTGGAGATCAAAACCGGTTAAAACGTCGTTATTGGGTCCGCGATCAGGTAGCCGGTTAACTTTCTTTTTAAATATCGTTTTTCATTTTTTCTTTGCCTACGTGGATATTACATGTCATTTTATATTCTAAATAATATAAAATAAATTTATATAATAATACAAAATAAATTTTACATGTCATTTTTGTAATATTCTACTGATTGCCAGATTATATCTCATGTATTTAGGATTTTAGAGGAATAAAGATTCAATATATATCTAGATCATGTAAAACCCGTCCATATTCATCTATACATAAATATTTCACGGTGACCACCGGAAAAACGAGAAACCCACACCAAGATACCCCTGTCAGAATTTAAAGATATAAAGAAAGAACACTAGTGATAAAATTGATTAACCACTCTAGCCAAATCCACCAATATCTACACTATTTTCTTCTCACGGTGACCACTGGAAAAATAAGAAACCCGCACCATGTTGAATCGCCGGGAATCATGGTTGTTGCTACCAGCCTATCACCACCACCCCTTTTTGAAAATCTAGCTGCCGTCGAACAAACCTAGGCGCTGCCGTTGAAAAAAAGGTTATCTATACTACTTATTAAAGAAAATACCCTCATGTTGAAAGTTACATGAGGGGAAATGTCTAAAATGTCCTTCCATGAAATATTTTAATCTACTCCCCTTAAAATATATAATATTTTCACTTAGCACTCAGATATTTTCAGTTATACTACCCCTTAACATTAATGATTACGTTACACTATTAATCCTTTATCTTTTAAAATATCTCCATTAACCCTTTATATCAATAATCTACACCAATCGACGCCTCATCTGTCACCAACCGTCGCACCTGCCACCATATCGTCGCCGCCACGATCACCACCGCATTGCGCGGGTAACGTGCTAGTTTATATAGCGCTTTGAGGTGTTTTCCATTTTCCGGTGTCATGGGCAGCGGATCGGCGGTGGAGGTTGCCGGAATCAGAAATGGAAGAGAAAGAGGAGAAGAATCTTTGATTGAGGAATCAAATATCAATAAGACGAATTGATATTTGTTTGTTCAGATGTACCAATTCGAGAAAGAGGATAATAATTTGAAATTGATGTTTTGTTTGAATCTACCAATTCGATCAGATATTAGCAAGTGGTTTCTTAAATCTTCATAAATTTATATTTATATTTATATGAAGTGGGTCCTAAATTTATACACATGACTGTCACGTAAGAAATAACTGGATACACATCATCATCTAGCCGATACATACCCCAAAAAGATATTTTAGTCGGTTTTGTTCCCCACAATAGATAACTTTTTTGTTTGGACCCCATAAAAGATATTTGGGACAAGTTAAAAGACTTTCCGAATAAATAGCCCAATAAAATATTACGAGTATATGGAACACTTTATTCTAATGGATGGGTGGTGTTGTGTTAGGTCACACACAAAGAACACTTGGCATTTGACAACTATCTATCATGCAAAAAGGTATGTCCATGACTCCATTCAGTGGAAAGGAGCCCATTAAAGTGGTGAAATAGGAGTTACACTCCTCATGTCTAGTGACTCATGTCCATTCAAAGGAATAAAGGATTTGTCTTCTCATAAAGATTAACAGGTAAAAATTAAAATATTATTTTAAGAACAATTTTCTTAACAAAAGTTGTAAAAATATTTAGGATGCATATATCTTGTTGTGATATTCGATCTGTAGTTGTAAAAAACATGTATTCAGCCTTATTGATCTAACTTAAGAATTTTTTTTGCTGTTGGAACCACAACACCAAAAAAAACTATCACGTTAGCATAGGGCTGACCCACGTAATTAGCAAGTTATGATTTTCATTATATGTGTTATGTCGACCTTATGATAATCCAGTAACCCTTATTGATTATAACTCTTATATGATCAAACCGCATTATATTAGTAATCATTTATTTTTGATTATTTAAAAGTAAAAATTTTTAATAATTATAAGTTTTGAGTAAAGAGTTTTTAGTAATTGTAAAATTATTATGTCTTTTGGTTGTAAATTTAATCAATTAGTATAACATAAGAAAATAATCAAATATTAACTTGAAGAAATCAAGAATTATGGCTGGTTAAGTGTTCAACATTCTTTTTGTATGTATAAAATATATTGTAAATGTAGATATGAAAAAAATCACTAAACTTCAAACTAGTGATTAATATCCGTAATCATGTTTTAACCGAAGGACTGCTAGGAGAGATAAAATCTCCTACCTCTCTTGACGGGACTCCAATCCATAACATTCGTCTTAATATAGCAGTTTAGAACCTATTCAACTACAATTCCAAAGAAATAAGCAGAGATCTAGCAAAACATTTGAATTGTAGTATCAATAACTCCTTTGTAACTTGAAAAGTTAACAACTATATGTTAAAAAACAAAGTTATACAAGTAAAATATAAGTTGTAACTAATACACTTTTTCACATTTACTTCTTTTTTTTTTTTCAAATGTTGAGTAGAAATATATTTTTTTAATGGTATGAGTACTTTATACAGGGTTAACCATTACCAAATGATATATGGGATCAAAGGTTCTCATTCAATTACTTTTTTTTTTTTTACTTTATACGGCGTTTATACTCTAGAATGAGTGAACAACTCTGAACATAAACTTCATCAAACAACTAGAAAATAGGATTAAAATCATCTCTCATATTAAAATACAATGTAAGTAGGCTGTGTTGTGATTTTGAAATAAATTAAAAACTATATATATCTGATTATCTGGACACAAATTGTTTTTTTACTTAAAACGATCATTATCCAAGAAATAATAAGCTTGTGTAAATGAAGCCATTAAAGAAACTTTGAAACAAGTAAATCGATGGAACGTTTAATTAGATCCAATAATATCGTACATAACAACAGATCACTATAAACTTGTTCAAGAGGCAATATTAGAAGAGACATGATTAAAATAAAAGCAACCATCATCAAAGTTTTGAAAATAGCTTTGAGGGTCATAACCATAGCTTGTTGTGGTTTGCCTTGCCCATGCTTGTTTCCATCTTGATTTGAACCTACACATCAACTGCTTTAAGAGGCTACCGCCTCGCCTTTGACTGGCTACAAACACGACTGTGGCTTCGTTGCAATGGATCTTCCTCCTCCACCTCCACATTTCTATGAGTTCACCATCGAAATATCACCTCTGATTTTAAGGATCATAACTCAAAGCGACAAAGAATTTATGCCTAATAACTTAGGACCACTCATTGTTCCATTTATGTTGGAATCGGTCTTTATCGGTGTTGAATGTCATTTTCATATCTCTAGAGTCGTAATCAAATCTTTGTGTGGTCCTTTTCGACTTTATAAAAACTAGAATTATACTCATGGACTGTGGATAATTTCGTTAACGTTGTATGTCAGCACCATATTTTTAACATGTGTATCATGATTTTTAATTAAACATTAACATCATGTAGTGTATTAAAGTATCATGTCATGATGCTATGATGTGTTACATATTTTTTTAATTTAGTAAAAAGCTAGCAGTTTTGTGAAATTCTTTTTAATTTCTTTTGTATGACTCGGATATATAACGTGGTTATTTTCTATTAAAATGTTGCTAATTGCCAAGTGTGACTTTTATATGTGATTTAGCAATATTAAAATTCCTGTTAAAATGTTTTATTTGCTATTAGATTGAAATCAACAACCGTCTGATGAACAAGTTGACCCAATTGTTTATCAAAATATTTTTGAGTTCATCTTCGGGTTTTTATACTGAGTTGACGTGGAGATGTTTATTGATGTGATAGATGGATGATAAAGTGTTTTTATTTTGAGTTCATCTTCGGGGTTTTTTTTAAGATGTTTTTTTAAATAAATAAAAAAAGTTGTTTATTGTTGTTTTCTATTTGCGAATTAACCATTTTAAGTGTCTTTTATGCGTTAACAAGTTATTTATTGATGTTTTAGAGATAAGATGTATTAAAGCCACATTTGTGATATACCGTATGTCCGTATTTTAGGATTCATTGCAGTTTATGTTTGTCACTTGCTTGAGGAGGGACAGTTATTAATGGGATCAAAACTCAAAAGTGACATTTGCATGTAACATAAACAGGTTCCTAGTCATAATTATGCAAAAATTACATACAACTATACATAGATTCATACAAATGTTTTTCAGCACATAAATTCGACATAAGCTGACATCATCCATGTTTCATCGAGTCAGTTATTAGACCATCCACAACAAGAATGTCCATAGGAATTTTGTGGTGACATGGAGAACAAGGGCGTAGCTACATAGGGACCGGGAGGGGCGCCCGACCCCCCGAATTTTTTTTTGCGATGTAGGGGGTATATTGTTTTCGTGTAGAAAAATTTCGATATACTCGGTTTCGACCCCCCATCTTAATTGTGAATTTTTTTTTATAAACTAAGCAATAAAATTGATCAATTACATTTTACATAAGCCAACAAAATTACTTAGCCTAGACTAAAACTCATTACTTAATTAAAAATTTAGCCCACTGAATTCAAAGTTCTTAAAGGTCGAAAGATTGAACTCTAATATCTTCAGTGAATCAAACCAGGTATCAACCGTTTGTCTCCTTTTTAATGTTTACTTGTCTTGGACAAATGTTTAGTTTTGCCGTGATTGAACCTTTTTTTTATAATAATAGTATCTAATTTTTTACCGACCCGAATCGAATCACTGACCCGAACATATTACCTGAAAAATAGCGTTAGGAAAAAAAATTAGATCCCGACCCCCCACTCAAAAATTTCTAGCTTCGCCACTGATGGAGAATGTCCATCCATGGTTGTTTGTAGAGAAGGATGAGGAAGAATGAGGAGAAATAAAGATAAAAGACAAAAGTTACTTTGAAATTTATTTGGTTGTTTGTAAGAAGGATGAATATATTATTGTTGTGGGTAAAAAGTGTTTGTGGGAAGAATGGATGAAAAGCTGACGTAGCATGTTGATTATGATTTTGTTATAAGGATATCCTGAACTGATACGGATATTCTTACTATTTGGAATATGACGACGTATGTGAGTGTTGTCGTATTGAGTAGATTGATGTACAACTCACAGCTAAATAAATACCCTAATATATACCTAAAAAATAAGTACCATATGATGTGCAACTCATAACATGTAGTATTTAATTTGAAGTGTTTTGTTCGAATAATAAGCATGTTCAGCAGATAGACTTTCATTATTTTCTTATTTAGTTAGTTGTAGAGTGACACCCACAATTTTTCAATAGTTTTTCACGGGTTTTTAGTCCAAGCATCAACAATGAATTTGTTAACGGCTCACAGATCTTATATTCATGCTCCTTGTTCAACAGTCAAAGAAAGCATCAATGTCTACAATCAAGTAAAAATGAAAACAACCAAAAACTGATGGCAACAAACCAACCTAAACAACATTTCATCCTGAAAATTAAAACCCGGATCTGGAAAAGATCCGACAAGAATATGTTGCACTGGTGGTAATAAAGAGAAACACAAGTCAACCACAAGTCTCCAGATTAGAATAAAAAGTTTTCAGAAAAACAAGTCTTCTAAACAAAATCTTAACAGCCATCTGTTTGATATTCATTAAAACAAAAGCAACTAATATAAGAACCATAGACTGGTAGCAAAACTCAACTTCAGATACGAACAATGTACCTAGACAATAGCATTGGCAGCACTGGCAATCCTAGGCCATAAATCAGTTACGAAGTATATGTAATATCATTTTTTTTTAGAAGAAAAAGGATACTCTATTTTTGGTACTAACTGCAAAAAAGCTTCACATGAAGAATTAATGTATATATTTATATAACGAGACATTTAAAAAGAATCATGCGATTTATGTTAGTTTTTCAAAATTCGGTACTAGTCGGGATTTGGTACCGAAATCCTGATCCTGTACCGTAGTCTCGTACCTACTTATATGAGACCGGGATCGATACACATTTTTTGCCAATTTCGGGATCGGTACCATCGGTACCAGGATCAATACAGGATGGTACCAGTCCCATAAATCGATGGGAAATTAACTCAACTGTAATAACGTTGTGTCTTGTGTTTTCCAATGCCCCAAAATATAACTAAACTTACAATAAGTGTCAATTACCATTAAAAAGGCTTGAAACAAAATCCAAACAAAAATGTCGACTTCTACATCCCTCCTCCCTTCTCCACACTTCTCCTTCCGCCCCAAAACGACCACCGTCCGACCACCCCACTTCACCTCCAAACCCCACCGTCTCACCACCATAAAAATGTCCCTGAACACCCCACCAACTCCAACTCAGCTCCTAACCACTGTCACAAACCTTCTTTGGGGCAAATCTTTACCACCCCAGCTCTTAATCTCCACTGTCCGTACAACCTGGTCCACTTTCTGGCACCTCATGATGTCCCAACTCGCCCCATCTGACTCATCCGGATCCTACACCCGACCCACTTCCCAATTCCGCAACCCAAACCCGTCCCAACTCAACCCGACCTCCCTCCACCTCTACGCCGCCCTCCCCTGCCCTTGGGCACACCGTACGCTCATCGTACGCAACCTTAAAGGCCTCGAACACGTAATTCCGGTCTCAATTGCCTCCCCGGGTCTAGACGGGTCATGGGTGTTTGTAGACAATGAAATTCTGACCCGAAACAAGGTGGCTAGCCTTGTTCCAACTATCGATAAGGCGAACGGGGCGAAAACGGTTAAACAAGTATATAAAATGAGGAATGGTGGGTATGATGGAAGGTGTACGGTTCCTATGTTATGGGATGTGGTGAAAAATGAAGTTGTTTGTAATGAGAGTTATGATATTATTGAATTGTTTAATTCGGGTTTGAATGGTGTGGCTCGGAATCCGGATTTGGATTTGGCACCTGTTGAGCTTAAGGAAAAGATTGATGAGTGGAATCGGGTTATTTACCCGAGTATTAACAATGGTGTTTATAGGTAAATTTTGTATAACTGTAGTGTATTATATAAAAGTGGTTATTTCGGTGTAAATTAAGCATATAAGTACTTATTTATGAAGTTGATGCTAAGTCAGGGTGATACGTACGTAAGTTTACTCTATCGGTCGATAATCATGTTGTTGCAATTAGACTGACCCTAATTATATAGATGATTATAAATGTAAGCGTTAAAGTATGTTATCCAAACACTAGAGACTAGTAGCGATAAGTGATAACATTTTAGATGCGCGTTTTCATAGTGATTATAGTGACTGGGGATTTAGAAGTATACAATCAGTTTATTAAGTTAATGATAGTTAAGTAAATTATATTCTTCGTAAAACTCATATTGCTACTACTTATATATTTCTCCATCACAAAGTTATCATTGCCATCCACTCAAGCAGTAAAGCCTAATTTGTTCAGTTTAGACACACATCCTAACATTTCCAAGTTCAATATATATATATCAACCCATTTTCGTGATCACTAAGAACCTTTGTCTCAACCATGATGCATTTAGTTATTGGCAGAAACGAAAAGAGAATACAAATAATGATAGTTATATGAGACTACACGAGAGATACAACTATGGACTGATAGTCTTGATAATCCCACATAGTATTGATTTAAATAAAAGCGTGCCACTTGAAGTAAATGTAATCCTCTAATCAAAATCTAGTACTAATATATAGAATGATCAAAGTAGAACTAAAAGATTGAATGGAGATAGAGTCTCGAGATGCAGTTCACTTCATTTTATAGAGTTTTCGTATATCCTATTGAATGTAGATATGTTTTGATGCTCGAGGTTACAAAATGGTTGTAATGGGTACTATAAGATAGAACACACCCCCACCATCCTCTTTCTCCTCCTTCCCATAAGTGTCCTACCAGTGACCGCCGGGAACTTGTTCGATCATGTAAAGACAATGTCATTGATTTATCCATTATATGATTGATGATTCTAAGAAAGATATGTCGGTGGTCAACATGATTGTTTTGGACTTGTAGACGCAAAATCTGTTCATAATTTACCTTTTTGCAACAACTTTTGATTTCTAGCTGTTAATGCAAATAATTTGCAGATGTGGATTCGCACAGAGTCAAGAAGCATATGACACTGCTGTGAACGAGCTGTTTACTGCTTTGAATACTGTGGATGATCATTTAGCAGGTTCACGATACTTATGTGGAGATAGGCTTACACTAGCAGACGTATGTTTATTTACTACTTTAATCCGGTTTGATCTTGTATATAATGTCATGTTCAAATGTACAAAGAAGAAGGTGGTTGAATATCAGAATCTTTATGGCTATATGAGAGATATCTATCAGGTATGTAATACTTTCCAAAGAAGCCCATATTCCACTTCCTTGTATCATCTTTCTCCATTCTTCTTTGATTCTTTAATGAAGTAATGGGACCCATATACCTGCCTTATATATGGGACTCATACCGACCATGTTTAGTTTATATATCTTTTGCAAGTTTAAATATATTTTGAAGTTATTTCTTGTGAAAACACTGTTTGAAGTGATTTTCTCCAAAATGAAGAATCATAATGAAATAATAAGATATTTGATGCTTAAACTTAGGGATAATTAGGTGATTTTTATTCTATAAGGACCATAAATTCATGATGGGTTTTTGCCAAATTGCCACAATAATTTGCGTAAAAGCACATCTGAACTCCCTTTTAGTCCATTTTATATAGCTTTTGGTGGTCTTACGTCTTTAAAATGCATCTTTGTTTCTTCACTTATAAAGTATAAACAATGGAATTCATGGTCAAATCCTTAGTCCGTTGTGTATAACTTTTCGTGGTCTATGTGGTAAAATACATTTCTAATTACAAATCCTTAAGTGTTTGCGCATTTGTTTCGATTGTGCAGATTCCTGGTGTTGCGGAGACTTGCAATCTTGAAGCAATGATGGACGGTTATTACAAGTTCTTGTTTCCGTTAAATCCAGGCAACATTAGACCCATCATGCCCACTGGTTCCGTTCATGAATCCCTTTTACAAAGTCACAACAGGGAATCTCTTTCAACCTTACAACAGAGTGTACAGGTTCTTGTTTCATAGTATGTACATTAGTTGCATATGTATATCATGTTTCTAATTGTCTGTTAATTGTTACTCTACTCCAAATATTGATGACAGATTCATAGAATATAAGTGTATTCAAAATAGGCAAATAGTTCATGTTTGCGACTCTACGTTTTTCATGTGTTAACAAGGTATGAGATGAACTCTGTGTAAGTGTGCTTATGCTTTAGTTATTATCTCTGAGATGTGAGACACATGAGACGTTACTAAGTTTCCTGCGATATGGAGAATATAATAGGCATTTTTAGTGGACTGGTCGAAGCCTTGAGGGTGTGGTTGTGTGAACGGTCACAGATCCTATTTCACGTTGCTGCATCTTATCTAAAGAGATGCTGAAGTAGAGTTGTTGTCGGTGAAGCTTGGGGAGAATAACAACAATCGTGTATGGTTATAGCTTGTTTTCTTTTTCATAGGTTGATTTGTGGTTATAACTATGCTTGTCTAATAATTTTTAGTTTGAGTTGATCGGTTGATAATAATCGTAATTTAATGAAATTTTGAGGTTTTACTTGATAATATAGAAAGCTGTGATTTATATATGCCACTGGAATGATAAGGTTGGATAACTTCTTAAAAGTTAAATTGTTGTCGTTCTTGCGAGTTTTATAACACATCGAAAGTATGAGACATTTAGCCAAGTATCTTGTTGAGTCAGTCATGTACTTGTATAATAACATTAGGCTCATTTTTGTTTTTCTATTTATTCAGTCATGTTTAGAAAAAAAAAAAAAAAGTCTATAAATTAAACAGTATTGTTGTTTGGTCTAATTCGTTTATTCAGTCATGGATAAAGAGAACAAATGTTTAGTTAGTGACCAATTTGTTTGGAGACTAAAAGATTTGTTGGCTGCCAAGATTGGTATTCGTTTTTTTTTTTTTTTCAGCTGAAACGATGGATGAATGGGTTAGATTGCGATCTCTTCTGGATGATTTTGGATTAACAGATGCAAATGACAGGTGGGTGTGGCTTGGGGACAGGCAATCAAGCATGACGTTTTTTCGGTTCAAGTGTGTGAAGAATTTTATGAGGAGCGGCATGGATTATAGCGAGAGATTTGTACCCACGGATGGATATATTTTGGATATATATATATATCAACTAGGTTTTTAGTAGTTATACTAGATTTTAGGCAGACCCGTGTCTAATACACGAGGCGGCGTTATTAATATCGTATGTTAATTTACTATAGTTTAAAACTCAATATATATCATTTCGGGTAATAAAAACTTGATCTATATATCAACACTTTGAGATTTATATTGAAATTTTTATAAAAGAATATGTTTAGCGAAGTTGTAACTATGACATGTTTAGCGATATTTGAATATTACAAAATATAATATGTCAATCAAAGTTTTAAATTTTGACATACTCAGTGATATTTAAACATTAAAAAATCATAATATGTCACTATCATTTTATTTGTTTTATTGTTATACATGGTGTATTACATTTTAATTTTACACTGTTGAAAATAATATCTAATTTTTAGATGAAAGATATATCCATATAATAGAACATATTATTGGATATATATTAGTTATTATTCTATTTGATATATTCTATTGGATAAATATTAACTATTATTCTATCGCATATATATTAGCTATTATTATTTTATTTATTATATTAAAATTACTGGGTAAAATGTGTAAAATTTATGATGGAAAATAAAAAAAAAATGCAAATTAAAGTCAAAATTGAAAACAAAAGTTAACTTAAAAAAATCGAAAGTTGTGATTGGTCAATAAGTTATTGGAGCAACCGTGTTATAATATGATAAAAGATTGATTTTTCAAAACTTTTAATATTGACATTAATAGATTTACAATGAGGAACATTTTTTTTATAACAGTAAATTCTACTCTAACATATCAGCTCAAGTAGCGCTAAAAAATCATATCTATATTATTTCTTGTTTCTCAAGTGGATCGGGAAAAAACAGTTATAGTGACATGAAAGAGTAAAAAGCAAATAAATAATTGTATTGTATATATTAAATTTATATTAATATTAGTGGTATAGCAAATTTAGAACAAACAAAACCCTTGTTGGCATGTCTGGTTTGTTACAAAGTAAGGGGTGCCTGGTTGGGGGATTTTGGGATAGGGAATGGGAAAGGCAATGAAAATGTATGTTTGGTTGTATAAGGTAAAGGTATTGAATGCCTAGTAATGGGCAATGGGGCATTACCCAATAAATTGAGGTTTAAGGTAATCATTAACCACTCATCTCTTCTTCTTCCATTCTCTACCACCACTCTCGCCATACGCTACCAACATCCGTCACCCGACATCACCTCCAACAGCCGCCACCCGACATCATCACCAACTGCCGCCACCTGACATCACCTCCGACAGCCGCCACCAAACATCCTCCATGGACCACCACTAACACCCCCACAACCCATCCTTCTTCGGAAAACAAAAACCACCACACAAATACAACCACCACCCAACGCTACCACCTTCAACAATCACATCAACCACATTACTTCATCCATACTCGAACCCACTTCTGGCCACCACCAGTCAAGCAGTTAGCCATGTAACACCATCTCCATCACCATAACGCGACCACCACCCTGCTGTAAATATGTTTTGAGGTTTGCCGGATTAAATATAGTGATGGTGGCCGGAGATCATTCTGGTGGGTGGGTGGTGGTTGATATGTGTATTGTCAAAAAGAGAGGCATGAGATGTGTGAGGGCGGAGTTACAGTATATATATATTAGTATAATAATAATTATAATTGTTTATTTCCACTTTCTGAAAAGCTACGTAAAGAAAAGCATTAAATCTACTTTTTTTTTTGAACAACCAAAAAGCATCGATCTACGTTTTGGATCAGTGTAAAACTTTTGTTGTATATATGTAGTATAATATACATGAAGTATTATTGCAGACATCATTCCTTAGTAATAACCAAACACCTATAATGCTATAAAAGTATTACTTTATCATTCCTTTATATTCCCTTTACCTTTCCCATTCCTCTAGATGAACCAAGCATCCCCTAATATATAGTTTCCTAATGTATTAATAGGTACGTAGATGATAACAGTGTCAACAGATAATTAATGAAATAATCACTTTATTTTGATGTAGAATTAGTTAGGATTTAGGAAATAAAAGGGAGTAGGCAAATATATATAGGGTTTTGTTAAACAAAGCGGGCTTTTGTTAACATTCATTAATTAGTTGTACACTTACCATAAAAATCAAGGGACTGACATTTAATATAGAATTATACAAACTTTTTAAGCACGTTAAGTGAAACACGAAGGGTTTCATTTAACATTTTCCATATAATATTTGTTAATAATCAAAACGTACAAACTTAGAATTTTATAAGGGGGTGTTTGGTTCATTGAATTCCTAGGAATTCATTGGAATTGGAATTTGAATTCCTTGCTTTCTTATGTTTGGTTAGATTAAACAATGGAATTGAAATTCTAAACTTTCCTTCAAATTCCTTAAAACAAAGAATTTACAATTCCTTCAATTATCCAATGGAAAGTTTGAATTCCAAAGGAATTCATACATTTTGACAAAATAACCCTTCCTATGCAAACTTACAAACCTTTGTCTAATGATCCCACTGAACTTCTTTTCTTCCTTTCATCAATAGACATAACATCAGATTCTGTTCGTCGGCCACCATCTACCACCACCGCTGAACACCATCCACCACCACCAAACACCACCGTGGCTGTTCCTTCTGAATTCGGGCTATCAACCACCATCAACCATAGATCGATGTAACATGTAAACGAATATTAACCACCACAGAATATTAATTACCGTCAGCCATAGATCTTGGTAACCATGTAAACGGCGGCCGGAAAAATGGAGGAATAGAATTAGGTTTTTGTTACATGTCTGGAAAAAAACAATTATTTATGATGACTGAAATTGCTTGTTATTCGTATCAATTTACCATATTTATTTTTGCTTTTCGTTTGTACATGAAATCAAAAATATGGTTGAGTGAAGATCGAGAAAAAGTGGCCGACGAGGGGTTTGGTTGTGAAAAGAATTGGGGGTTGTGTGTTTATGTAGTCATATACTCATGGGATTAGTTTCCTAGAATGTAAGAAACTTTGAACGAATGTTTATTGTAGGAAATAACTAAAGTTGTGTGTATTGTATGTAAACAACTTTGAAATAATGTTTATTGTATGTAAGAATTTCATTTCAACCAATTAAAATCTGACAAGTGGCACCTGTATATGGTTGCCACGTATGTTTTCTTACATACAATAAACATTTTTTCAAGTTACTTACATACAATACACATAACTTTAGTTTTTTCCTACTATAGACATTCGGTCAAAGATAGTTACATTCCAAGAAACTAATCCCTATACTCATATGTATATATATTTATTCATAATTTAATATTAAATATATTATTTGAGATTATATTATTGTAGTATAGTATATATTTGACTAAAACGAAAAGAGAATTATTGTTTATAAAAAATATATAAAAGGTTAATTTTGTCTTTTAACATAACAAACATTTTAATTTTATTAATTGAATTCCGTCGAATTCTGTCAACCAAACACAAATCAGATTTTAAAACTTTCAGATTCCAATTCCTTCAAATTCCAATTCTTTTAACAAATTCCAATTCCTTTAAAAACAATCTGCGAACCAAACTGCCCCTAAGAATTCAAATCAAAAACATTAAATTTCGAGTATAAAATATTTGGTAAGTTATAGATAGGTACGGTATTTTATATATGCAAATGTTAATAAGGAAGTAGATAAACATTAAATAATTAATTAAAGATATAATATTTACAAATTAAAAAGGACACTTGTCGCGTAAAAATATGTCAATTGTCGGTTAAACAATATTACAATCCTATTTTAGTTTATTTGTAAATGGGTGACTAGGATGACTAAAAGTGAAACAGTTTTATTAAATCGTTTTAGTTAATTTCCAAACAAACATCAAATATTTTTTTTTTATCATTTAACATATGAAGGTTTTTTTTTTAAACAATAGTGATGATTAGACTCAGTGACATTGCTTCTTCATTGTTTGGTAGAAATCGACCACATCACCAACATAGTCAATCCGAGAACATGACTGGTGGTTGACGTCCCACTGTAAATTTGGACTTCACGACATGCCTTTTCATATACTCATCTCCAATTTCAACGGAAACTCATGCTGGCAAAACTGATGTCTCCATTCATGGGGGCATTTTTGCTCACATATTAATTTGAACCGAAGACCTTTCGGTCTCAGGCTCCACCATACACCAATCCATCTATTAATAATCTCATTTTTGCTCACATCAAAAATTGAACCTAAGATATTTCAATCTCAGACTCCACCATATACCAATCAATCTATTGATAATTTGATATATGTATCTTTAGTGTATAATTTGTTGAATAGTTTTGTTCGTAAAAATTAGCCAAAATTTAATTTATAAAACGGGGATACACTAATGGTTACGAGAACGATACCCGCGTGTTGCGCCGGTGGCAGTGATGTAATGGCGGCGAGGCGGTGATGGGTGGTGAGCAGCGGTAGCGGCGGCGGAGATTGGTGGTGGTGGTGGTGGTGAGTAGTGGAAGTTATTGATGTAATGTGACTATGATGTATTGTACATCATGCATTAGAATGTGTACATTGTTGAAACTTAAAATCAATATTGAAAATTTAAGTTCAATGTTAAAAATCAAAAGTGAATTTGCTTTATAATATAGTACATATATAGATATTACACAAACGGGTAGTGTACCATGTCGCATATAGTATAGCTAGTAGTAATTCCATGATCGTCCACACGAAATCTATAATCTATAATCTACAATACTTAATAAAGCAAACCTCTTTTTTTTTCTTATTAAACTTTAAGCTTTTGATATAACTAAAGCAGCCTTACATAAAATCAAACATCTTCACATATATCTCATATTTCACAAGTGTCCCTTTTCATTTAACTATACTATTTTTTTATGTCAACTACCTTTACATTAAAATCCACACCATTAATGCCACCAGCACCCGTCGTTGTCGCCCTGCTGCCACATTGTGGGGGTACCCCTCTCATAAACTTTAATAGTTATTAACAATATTAAATTAAATTTAGAAATAAGTGTATTACGAGGGTTGTGATCAAGTTGTCACGTTGTCTGACAACTACAAGTGATATTGTGAAAATTTTAAAATAACTTAAATTAAAATGGTTTATATGAAAATTTTTTATAACCAATGTGACGAGAAAGAGTAGTAAGACTATCTCAGGATATTATTAAGTTAAAAATAGTTTTTGATAAATTTTAATGGAAAATAGTTGTTAAATTGTTTACAACTCCTTATAAAGCACAGTGACCTCTCATGTTTTAGAAAATTCAACACTTTTATACCCAAAATATTCTTATTTTTAATCGTAATTTTTCTACACACCGAATCTATACTTTTATACTATTTAATAAATAAAATAACCTTTCTTAAAAAGTTATGAATGAATTATCTAAAATACCATTAAAAGTTAAATTACAATATCAGTAATTTATTTTTTAAAATATTTCCATTAACCTTTTACATCAATTATCAACACCACTCGACGCTGTAACACCCCAAGATTTTAAGGTAAAAGAAATTAACCCCTTTTCATAGTTTTGACATCAAATTAATATCCTAGTATTTTATTTTTATATATGGGGTTAATTTAGTTGGAACTTTAGCGGATAACGGGTAAAATACCCACAAAATATTGGGGTGGGTCGTGGCAGCTCCAAAGAGTGCCAGCCCTCCACCTTGTTGATGAATCACCCTTCCATTACTAATTTTCTTTCTTCTTCACCTTTCTTCCATGCATTCCATCTCATTCTTTCAAAATCAAAGATAAATCCTCTCAAGTTCAAGGAAGAATTTATAGTATTAATCATCACCAACATATCATCTTCATTCAATAATTCAAAAGTTAGGGTTTGTGGGTCTTGGTGGTGGTGGCCGAATTTGAAAGGAAAAAGGGGGGAGAAATTGTGAATTGAAAACCCTAATCTATTGTCTTCCATTGTTGAGGTATTGATTTCCCTACTTTAGTTTTATCCTTCTTGGGAAAATTAGGGTTCATAGAGTGAACCAATTTGGGGGTTTTTACTAGGAAACGAATTATGGTTAATTTTCTCCAATTCCTTAGTTAACCTAGTTGTCATTGACTTATATGATGTGTTTGATTATGAAATTGAAAAGTTCATGTGATAAATTGAGTTGTAAGAAAAGATGAATTTTTTACTAGTTATTGTTATGTGAATGAAAATGGTAGGTTGAACCACCTAATGTTATAGTTAAGATGAAAGTAACTCAATGACAAATGGGTTGGGTTTTGGGTTTAGAAAGGGCTAGTGATTGAGTATGACTAGGTTGAGCTAGTCAAGTGTGAATGTAAGCTTATGCATTTTTATGATATGATTATAGGTTGAAGCTTGCTTGTGCTTATTCGTTTTTAGCTTTATTGTCCTCTTGCGGAGGAGGTGAGTATATTTGCATACCTTTATGTTTATGTTGGATCAATTGACCACATCATGTTGAAGCCTTTTGTCCATGGTGGTTTTGACCATTTCATGTTGAAGTTTGTAAATCCATGTGTGGTAATTGATGTGGCATAAGCCCATGTGGGGCATTGTGATTATGAGGCCTAAGAACCTCCGGGGCCTAAGAATCCCGATAGTTGATATGATGTGAGGCCTAAGAACCTCCGGGGCCTAAGAATCCCGATAGATATGATTTGTTTAGCTTATATGGATCCATATATGTGTTGATAGTGTGCAAGGTGAATATGTAAATGTGACATGACGATGTCATAGGTTACATGTAAAAGTCCTTGTACTTTGCCCTCATTCGTATCCGTAAATGTATGCAAGTATATTCACTAAGCCTTTGCTTATATTGTAGTTGTTCACTCTCTTATAGGTAGTTCCGGAAGAAGGAACTAATGTGGTTGAGTTAAGAGACTTGTTAGAGCTTGAAGTTGACTTTTGCAAGAATTTAAGGTATTAGGTCATTCTTGGATGAATGACTACTTTGGTATTAAAGGCTTAGAAGTCCTCCCTTTGGCTCTTAATACATTATGTCTTGTTGGTCTTGCCTTTGTTAAAATTATGCAAATGGTCAAGTGAAAGTCTTTTGGAAAGGTTGTAAATTTGAGTTTCGGGCAAAAATTATGTCAAATTGGGTAAATGACCCATTTGATGGTCTCCTTGGGATTTGGAACAAGATATGTTGTACTCGTGTTTGAAATGTGTCTATAATGTTGTTAGTAACTTCTGGAATGTAGTTTGTGAAGTTCATGTTGATATGGAAAGGTTGCATTTTGGTCTAAGTGTTAAAATGGTTTGTTTTGCTGATCAGGTAGCCCATTGCGGCGCGATTTTGCCCATTGCGGCGCAGTGGAATACCACGGATTTTAATCTGGTTCCTCCCACTGCGACGCAGTGGGGATGGTGATAAATCCACTGCGGCACAGTGGGGTAAGTTCAATCTTTGGCCGAGGATTCCCACTGCGGCGCAGTGGGGTAAAAAAAAAAATTGCGTTTTCGGTTTATCGAGTCTGGTCCTTTCAGACGCCATGTCCACCATCAATAGTGGCCCCCACCACCACAATCACTGCCGCATTGCGCGAGTACCGTGCTGGTTTTTCCAAATTATGTAATATGCTTGAAGTTTTACCTTTAAATAAAGAGTTTTGTTAATGACAACCCTAAGGGCTGCCAGTATTAATTAATTTAATGCATTAAAATTTTTACTTTGTTTTGAGAAAATTCAGGGACACTTATTGATATATAAAATATCACTTTTTATGCATGTAATAAGCTGTTAATGACAACTCTGCTATCATTATCATTTTACAAAAATAAAATAAATGTTCGTAAACTAAAATTACAACCATGAAAATTTGAAATTTACTCGTGGTAAATAAATTAGAAAGATATTCTAGAGCTTGGTCAAAAACAAACTATAAAATAAAAACAAGGCAAAAATAGAGATACTGAATATCTTTTTCATATCTATTTAACTAGGGCAAAAAAAATAAAAATACAAATACAAATACACCAAACAGCAGGTCGCCGTCACTTACATATCTCTCCGGTCACCGTCGCCGTCGTATTATCTCACCGCCGTCCACCTTCTCTACTTGCGGCCGAAATCCACTCTTATCACTGCACCAAGTAATTTTCGAGTCTTTCGCATTATATACTATGTTACAATTATTATTATAATTTTAATACTATATGTTTCCAATCAAATTATCACTATATACATGCATATAGAACTATATATTATATATATATATATATATCTGGTACTGTATGTATTATAAGTGGATAATACTTGTTCAGTAGGTTATTATTTTGGCTCATATAATAGATTTAACCCTGGCTTCTTTTTTTTTTTTTCTTTTTTTTCTGTAATGTGTGATTTACATGTATTACTATTAATTGGTGTAAAATTTGAATCTCCGTATGTCTATAGGAATAATATCTGTATACACACACACACACACACACACACACACACATATATATATATATATATATAACTAATTAGATGATATATAACTAATTAAATGATATGTGTGTAATGTGTGATTTATTTTACTGTATAAACCTTGAAATCACGCAATGGTATCTAGTATGTGTTCTGTGTGGGTTGTTTTTGTATATAGAACGGAAAATAAGAGGGTGTTTGGTTACAAGGGAGGATCCAATGGCTGAACTTTCCTTTTTGTAAATGTGAAAAATTTTGTATAAAATTGCGTTATATCCCACAAATGACACACTGAGTCTGCTGCTGCAAAAGTTGTGAAATTTATTTTATGGTATGTTATAATATATGTTTTTCATCTGTTCCTTTTGGAGAGACCCTTTATTGAATATAGTGTGTTGGATTGGACTTTCTAAATATCATATCTTTGTAGCGTTTTTGTCGCTTATTATAGTTACCTTGGCTGTTGTCTTTTGTATAGGCTTAAGGTAAGTCAGCACCCTTTTTGATTATGGGAGATAGTGAAACAGCTGTTGGTCAAGCATCAGCTGTCCAGGAGAATCCGTCAGTTCCCTATTCAGCTTCGGAGCATAGTGACATGGCTAATTCTACTGTTACCAATGCCATGGAGGTAGAACATGGGGATGGGTCAGGTGCTGCTGAAAAATCAAATGCTACAAATGTTAATTCTGGTCATGAGGTTTCTCCTGTAGACTCATCTCAGCTGTCAGCTTACCATTCTTCTGTGAATGGGAATGATGGCAGCGATGATAAACCTATGCCAGATGCTGTTGTAAATGAGAATGGAGTTAGTTCATACACTACACATAATTCTGCACCTGTAACCCAACCAGAAGATGGTTCTGGTAAATTTTGTCACTTTGTTTTATTGTATATTGATCTGTAGAAAAAAAATATCATGTTATTACTGTTTATTGTATTCTTTTGTATGGCAGCCGTTGCTGCGTTATCTCCTGAGGAAGAGCGACTTTGGAGCATAGTAAATACCAATTCGTCAGATTTTAATGCCTGGACTGCCCTAATAGATGAGACTGAAAAAACACCTGAGGTAGGCAAATTTCCAAAGGATCAAATTGACTGACTGTTAGTGCTGTTGATTTTTATGACGTTAATTATGTTTTGTTCTTTTAACAGAATATTTTGAAGATCCGAAAAGTTTACGATACCTTTTTAGCTGAATTTCCCCTGTGTTACGGCTATTGGAAGAAATATGCTGATCATGAAGTGCGACTTGGATATATGGATAAAGTTGTCGAGGTCTATGAACGTTCTGTGCATGGGGTGACCTATTCTGTAGATATGTGGTTGCATTACTGTGTTTTTGCCATAAACACCTATGGGGATCCTGACACAGTACGGAGGTAATAACTGCTTGTTGGTCAACAATCATTGTTGTGGTCATCTGAGTGAATGCATCGATTTTGTCATTTTTTGTGTCTTTGTGATAGCATGTCGTTGCAATACAATAATTTTTCCACACCAATTACTTATTGTACATGGCAGAATATTTGCAGGGGAAAAGTTGGAAAACCAGAGAACTGTTTGAAAGTATTTTCTTTGTTTTTTGCATTTACATTTCAATTTTTTTACGGCCGAACAAGAATTGATGTTTTGGCTAACCTTTATGTTTTCAAAAGACAAATTCAGCTAACACAATTTTGTAAGCCATTGTAGTTATAAGTTTTGAACTTCTTAATGATGTTTCAAATGTTCCAAAACGCATGCGTCGACTGTTTTGACTTCAAAGTGTTCCAGCTATTAAATACAGTCTATATTCTTTACCTTTAAGTCTTTGTATTTGTTGGAAAAAGAAACTGTACTACCAAGCATGTCCTTCTATTTTATGAACCAATATTTACAACTCCATCAACATCACAGAGAAGGCATACATAAATTAGAAAACGGAAGTGGTACAACATGACATTATGATGGCTGAGTTATTCTGATGTGCAAACAATTTTTTGATTAAGGCGAGTTTTATAATTAGTGGTCAGACACTTTGGGGGATTGAAATATGTTTATAGTGGCCCGAACAGCATGCTTTCATCGATTTCTTTCTTTAGGGCTACACTATAGTCCATTTAGTACTACATGAGGTTTTGTGTTCCAAACCATGACCGATCGAGATGTACTAATGTGGAAATACTGAAATAGCGGCTGAGAAGATCTAGTCTAGTCAAGAAGTAAGATGTCCTGTCATTGTTGCTATTCATCTGGATTTAATATAATCTATATTTTTAAAAAGGTGAAAATACCATGATTAATAAGTATATATTGTGAAGCCGTTATGTGTTTTTGTAATGCATCTATAGCATTCTATCATTCCTTGATATAGTTAGCTATTACCGTGTTTCTTGATTTAAGATTATGATTCAGCTATAATTTTGTTTCAGGCTATTTGAACGGGGATTAGCTTATGTTGGTACTGATTACCTGTCTTTCCCCCTATGGGATAAATATATCGAATACGAGTATCAGCAGCAACATTGGTCCAACCTTGCTATGATATACACACGGATATTAGAGCATCCTAATCAGCAGTTGGATCGCTATTTTAACAGGTGATTAGCTTCAGTATAATCATGTCTATGCTCCCACACAAGTTTATTATAGTTCCACCATAATGTTTGAATGTATCTTTGTGCTATTTGTCTTGGGGTTGTAAATGAGCCAATCCGGTCCAAATTGCTGGGACTTGGGGCTATCTTGTTTATTAATATTTCAGCTTGAGCTAGTCTGAGGTGGATGAACTTCTCAAAATTGTGCTCAAGCTTGAGCTCGATGATCTTTTTTTTACATAGGAAAATTTATTTAACTAATAATATTCATGCTCGAGTTACTTGATTAAGAAATCAAGCTCTATGAGGTACTCCAATAGCTCAAACTCTTGCTAAACACTAATCTTATATGTGATCATAAATAGTTTTATTTTAGAGCTCAAAAGCTAATGAAACTGCTTTCAACTTTATTTTAATGCAAAAACATGGGTACTTTAAGAGCTTGACTTCTTTACATTATAAATAGTTTTATAGACTGAAGCTAACCATTTTAGAGTGAAGGTAAATATAATCTTCATTAGTTATGTAGTTTCTCGCTAAGAAATCGGACATATATATTTCCAAACGCATTAGTATTAGATGTCATTACTTATTGTATAATTCAGATCAAAAGAAAAGGTCGTGTTTGTTGCTTACTGTTCACTAAAATTCCTTGTGTGAAACTTATACTTTCGAAGTAGTAAAAATAACATAAACATTCCAATTACTGAAAATGATGATTCTAACATTTAAAGATAAGAAATGGATTAATTTTTGTGCTATACCTCCTAGTTATTTCTACACATGGAATATTTATGGCTGCTCACATTGGCGTAGCCAGTTTTTTCTCTGAATATGTGATATTCTTTGATATGTGGTTATGTATTAACATTTAAACTTGAGATAGAAATGGGTGAGAATCCTGCAATTATTGGTTTATTCACTTCTACTTTTGTGTGTATGTATGGTCATACAATTTACAGCTTCAGGGAATTAGTGGCTAGTCGTCCTTTGTCAGAATTGAGAACTCCCGAGGAAGTTGCAGCTGCAGAAAAAGCTAAAGTCGAGGTTCACAAAGAAGAAAGTGAAGGGGAAGTTCAACCAAATGCAGCAGAGCAATCCTCTAAACCATCAAGTGCAGAGTTAACAGAGGCTGAGGAGTTGGAAAGTTATATCGCCATTAGAGAAGAGCTGCATAAGAAATCTAAAGAGTTGGATTCAAAAATCATTGATTTTGAAACTGCTATTAGGAGGCCCTATTTTCATGTTCGACCACTTAATGTCGCAGAGCTTGAAAATTGGCACAACTATCTTGATTTTATTGAAGGAGGTGATGACTTAAATAAGGTAAATTGAGTGTTTATTTTCAAATGTTTAAAGGTTTTTCTTTTTGGCTTGTGCGTTTAGTTGTTTGTCCCTGTTACACATTGACTTACAGTTAAGTAATATCTGCCACCGCTCATATGATTTATCGGCTAAACTCGTTGGATGAAGCATCTTTTTAAACTGGAATAAAGCATGGGTCTCTATAAGGCTAAGTACTTCAAACTCTCAATTTTGTGAGTCGAGATTCTGGGTTCATCATGTGTTGTGTATGGTAAACTATTTGTTAAAAGTTGCAATGTTATGTATGCAGGTGTGTTCTTACTTAATCATCTCTGTCTGTGAGGCAAGGAGGGTCCCTCTTTTCTAATTTGAGGGGCCTCCCTATTCCGTCATCGGAGTATCTCTTTTGTGTTTCTTCTATGCCCTCTTTTTTGCATTATCTTTTATATTTTTAATTGGGAAATCTTGATCATCTGGATACGTGATGTTAATTTTCTGAACCAGGTTGTCAAGCTATATGAAAGATGTTTAATTGCGTGTGCCAATTATCCGGAGTACTGGATACGCTACATTCTGTGTATGGAAGCTAGTGGAAGTATGGATCTTGCTGAAAATGCACTTGCTCGTGCCACCCAGGTGTTTGTAAAGGTATCCAGTATTCTTCTTAGAGGGTGTCGGGATTTGTGATTTGTAAAATTATGGGGTTCTGGGTAATCTAATTCAGATGATCATAAACTGAAATTAGGCTGTAAGAGGTGGTGTTTTGGATGTATTTTTTGTTATAGTTATAAGCAATTAGCTGTTTGTGTTGGGAAATTTTGGTTTATTTAAAAACAAACCAATGAATTTGCCAAAAAAGAAATTCTTGTAAAATAAAGTATACATCATGTGTGATGGGAGTAAACTTTCTTAGTTTAGGGTAATCGAATAAGTAATTGTGTTACTTTATCCAATCCTCTGATAACAAGTTTTGTTGACATTAGTATGATTACCAACAGGGATATACAACTACAAGCCACAGTAGCCAGATAATAAGTTTCAAAATGTAAATCCAAGCTTTTCCTTTATCTGGCTGTTACTTGCTGTGTGTAACTTCCTTGAATGCCTGAAATTGTCTTTTGCGCTGTTTTCCAATCGATCTTAGTTAGTCTGTGTATGCATTTTGTTTGGTCTTGTTTTTATTGTTATTCACCCAATTGGTTGATAATGTTTACAGAGGCAACCCGAGATTCACCTATTTTCTGCTCGACTCAGAGAGCATGGCGGAGATATTGCAGCTGCCCGTGCATCATATCAGCTTGTGCACACAGAAATTTCACCTGGTCTTTTGGAAGCAATCATCAAGCATGCTAACATGGAACATCGGCAGGTAAGCTATTTAGAACTTAGGTTACTTGGCCAAACATAGGTATTGCATAAAAGAGGTGACGGGATGGGAAGGTTACTTAACATTCAAAAAGGGTTTGGGTCAAAAAGTGTGCCCTCGTTATGCAATAAGTAGGTGGAATTCATTGTCTCTAGCATAAAAATATTGATCTCATATTCTAATTGGTTTACTTTTCTATATAATTAGGGAAATTTGGAAGATGCTTGCTCTTTGTATGAACAGACGATTGCAATTGAGAAAGGAAAAGAACAATCGCAGACCTTGCCGCTTTTGTTTGCACAGTATTCTCGATTTTTGTACATGGTATGTTTTTTTAACATGCACCTTTTGTGCTCTTTGTGTGTGTGTGTGTGTGTGAAACCACTGTATTTTAATTATTTAACTAGGTTCCCTATTTTTGAGTTTGTTGTTTTTCTTTAAATGTCATTTTTAAATGGCAGGTTTTGGGAAGAGTTGAAAAGGCAAGGGAAGTTCTACATCAAGCCCTTGAGAGTAATCAAATCTCAAAACCACTCCTAGAGGTTTATATTTCTGCTGGTTTATACTCAAAATCTGTTTTATGTGCTACTATTATTTCTGCTCTTGTCTTACCTGGATCTAATTGTGTTCTGATCATGCAGGCTTTGATTCATATAGAATCAATTCAATCATCTCCAAAACAAATTGATCGTCTAGACTCGCTAGTTGAGAAGTTTATTGCTCCTGGTCCTGATAATTCAAATCCTGCAAGTTATGTTGATCGAGAAGAGTTGTCTAGCATCTTTTTGGAGGTATAGATATATTTTGATTTCTTTTTGATTAGTAAGATGACAATGTCAACCCTTGTATTGATTAGTTGGTCCAGTTAGTTTGTGTTTTATCTCAAATGGGTAAAATTTCAAAGATTTTTTCACTTGAATGATGTTATTTTGTTGCATATAGTAAGTTTTTATATAAAATGTACAAAAAAGAGCTCACCTGAAACCCGTTTGACCCCATTACAGTCAATCCCCTTGTAGACATGCTAACAGTTTCTTCTGCAGTTTCTAGATCTCTTTGGGGACACCGAGACTATCAAGAAGGCGGATAATAGGCATGTCAAGCTCTTTTTACATCATAAGAATGGCCCGGACTCCAAGAAACGTCACTTGGATGGTTATTTAGCTTCTGACAGAGCAAAGCTTGCCAAAACTGGTGCTGTTTCGCCTGCTCCATCAATGGTGGGTGGCTACCAGGGGTCACAGAACCAGTGGCCTACGGGTTACGGTGTCCAACCTCAGTCTTGGCCACAACCTACACAGGCTCAAGGACAACAATGGCCAGCAACCTATACCCAGCAGGTATTGTTATTTAATGAAATAGATCCCTTGAAAAATTTGCTCTTTTGACTCTGCTTCTGTCCTTGACTTATTGAAGGGTTGTGCCATTTCTGTTGAAATTGAAACTAGACAAAAACGTTTAGCATTGTCGGAATATTGGTTCTGAAGGCTTATAGTTTGCATTCCTGTTAAGTAACAACTATAAGTAGCTAGACTGGCAGATTGGGTAATGCATGCTGCTGTTTAAGATGTATACCCATGTTATATGGTATAGATTTAGTTTCTTTTCCAATGCATATGGTTATTTTATTTCCCACATAATAGCTGACCAACATTTTTAAAAACAGTAATACTAATTAACTTAATCGAAAATCATCAATTCATCATCATCTTCCTCCTCTCTGCTGTGTTTGACCATCGCCATCCAAATGGTATACTGTCTTAAATTCATTCTAACATGTACGGGTAACATTGTATGCTCCTAATGGACAATCCAATTCATGTCCGCTTTTGCCATATTGGCTCTATCTGTTTTAGGCCATTTAGCTGTTATTATGCAACATTCCTGATGGATTGCCGTATATCAAGGACAGTTTAGTCATCAACAATACTTAAGGATTTTGCATAGTTTGTGTGTGTATCTCTGGCTTGCCTGGAAATTTGAAAACGTAAGTCTGCTCTTGTTAGTCTTGTACTAATGTACATAAGTTCGTCCCAGGTCAATTCGGCATTAGCACAAATTGGCCCGCAATCTTATGTACACTGTACACATTAGCACCCCCATTTTCACCTTGCTCACGTAGTAGCTTTTGTGAGTCTTCCCAACTCCCAAAACTTTCATGCAATCCATAACTATGTACAGTACACGCGTGAAAATGGATCAAGATTCGGTCTTTGTTTTTTTTGCAGTCAACCCTGCCCATCAGTAAACCCTGACCAGAACCGAACCGGTTATATATAGTCCAGTTTCTGCTCCACGATATATGATGTTGTTGGTCCTCGGACCTTACAACCGGGCCAGGTCTGTTTTTGGCCCATTATGCTCTAAAAATAGTCTGGACCTCTTTTAACTTAGCCTCTATGTATTTTGTTTAACTCGTGTGACCTATTGTGACTAAAACTGCACCCAAATTAACTTATTTTTACCCTCGACTATTCGCTGATGCTAGGATGTTTCTCTAGTAACCACTTTCTACACTTTCTTAAGGATATGATTTCTTCACTCCATGTATTTTGTTGTAGCTTACACATTCAGAAATTTCTTCATGTTGGTGATTACTAATGAGATATTGATAACCAAGGTGATATATCATGTAGCTAGGTATTCTGAAAAAAGAATTGTTGCCTATGGGATATGAAGATAGTGTATTCTCAAGTGACTTCATATTGATTACCAGATAGTATAACACCTTCAATTTGACATAACTGGAGCAAGAATTTATGCTTTTACTTTTTGGTGTATTTTAGGCTGCTTATGGTACATACAACGCATATGGAAGTGGCTATGTCCAACCGCAAGCCCCAACATCTGTTCCTCAAGCTGCTGCCCCCGCCCCCGCCCCTGCTTATGCTGCCTATCCTGCTTCATATCCAGTCCAGGTATACTTATATATTTGCATATACAAAGGTTGCTTGTGAATCAATTACAATCACTTGAAAAAATACATTCGATCTTACAGCTGGCAAAACAGCGGGGTTGTGTAACGGGTCAAAACTAGTTTAAGTTTAAACAAGTCTTTCTTAGTACAGTTTTTTTTTGTGTTAAAATGTATAAAACATCTCGTTTTGCTATTGTATTTATTGATTTTTCAAGAGTCAAAACCTCTATTGTAAGCATATGGTTCCCTCTTTGTTCGCTAAACACATATTTTTGCTGATGTGGCAGTCTTTCTACATCATCAAAACCACATCAATAATTTTCAAGTTATAAGAGGTCATATGAATATAATAGCAAAAGTTTGATGGATATAATAGATTTTTAAAAGCAGGTTACAGACAATAGCAAAATGTCACAAAGTTTATATATATTCATGAAGTTGTCTCAAGTTATTAATCAACCTGTAAGAGGCAAACACAACCCAATTAGCCATCGTCAAGTTAATTTGTAAAAATGGGTACCTTTTCGTGTTTCTGCTGTTAATGACGACTTGTTTGGGAGTCGATATGGGGTTTAATCTCTTACATTTATATCTTTATTATCTCAGCAGGCTGTCCCGCAGCAAGTTTATACGCAACCTGGTGCTGCAGTAACAGCAGCACCGACATTGACACCAGCTCAGCAGCCTACTGCAGCTGTTGCTCCGCAGTCGTATTATGGCACTTACTATTAAAGCCACAACAGTTGTAGTATACCATAAAATCGATGGCAATTTGGTTCGTTTTATCCATCTTCTGTAAATTACACATGGCCATGGTACTATCATAATAATCATTGATATGGTCTGATGTCATGGTAGAAGATGCATGAAGAGAAAGGTAATTTGTCCAGTAGGAGGTCTCGTCTGAATATTACAAGCAGTTGTGGGACATTGAATTTGTGGAGTCGTTTTAGTAAGTCGGTCAAATTAAGCTATAGATGATTTAGTAGAAAAATTTGTAAGCTATTGATGGAATGTTTTGTTTTTTCTCGAATAGATTATCATTCTATCTACTTGTACCCGATTTCGTTTGCTTTTTGAGTTGCGTTCTATTTTAAGCTGCTTTGTAGCTTTTTTTTCCCCTATAATGTAGAAGGCTTTTCCACAAAATGTCTCTAATTTTTGTTATCAAATATTTTAGGTTATAGTTATTGCATATATTCTGAAAAAGGATATTATTTCTTTTTTAACTTTATGTGGACATTGCATTCTTTCTGAAAAAATATATATTATCTTTGTTTTAAGTTTAAACTAGTTTTTGTACCCCGTTGCCCGGGGATACGCTTTTTATATGACAAAGATTATGTCAATTATTCAAACCCAAAACTTAAAAAAAGACAACTAAACATGTAGTAATAATAATAAAAAATATGTTAGGGAGTTATTTTTGTGGGTTTAATGGGCTGTTTTTGGAATTTTTCTGGGCTGTTTGGAATTGGTTTATTGGAGTTCTTAGGATTATGCTGTTTAGAGCCCAATCTGGTTGTTTTTGAAAGAATACAGAGATTATTGGATCAACTGATCAAGGTTTAGTTCAAGTGACTACTTTTGAGGAAAAGAGATTTTATTTTAGTATTTTGTTACTTGTAAATATTTTTTTTCATTTGGTTTTGATATTTTTTTTTAAATAGATTTCTATAGTTTTGTCATTTGGGATGTTCATTAAGTTCTTGTAAAATGACATCTCTTATGGGTTTGTCCATAGTATTTTGTACATTTTTTTTCACCAAATAATAATAAAAAAATGTAAAAAAATAATAAGATGTATAAAAATATAAACAATAACTATATTCTTGTAAGACGTAACGATGATGGAAGTTATTATATATTAAAAACATTATTTATATAAAAAGACATGAAAATAATCGAAACCAAAATTTTGAAAATAACTGTAACTGTGTGGAAATTGTTTGATAAAGATCCAAAAGCTTAGTGTTAAGAAAATGAAAAAAAAAACTTTGACATATGCAAATAGAATTTGAGTTTGTTTTGTAGATTTGTAAGTGATTTTATAGGTTGGATATACGTGAATAAGAGAAAATGTATGTTCTTAAAGAATCTTGTTCAAGCGTGATATATCGAAGATTTATCTATCAAGACATTTCTTATATCATCATTTGAAGAAGACTCATGGTATTGGATTGCATCAATCAAGATATGATCATCAGTGGGAGACTACGCGTTACACTCTTTTTTCCTTCGTCATGGTTTTGTCCCATTGTGTTTTTTTCGACAAGGTTTTTAATGAGGCAACAACTACAAGCGTATTGTTCATAAACAACCAAAGGGTAGTATTGTAAATAAATATATTATGATATATATATATATATTGTGGATGGATGTTTATAGTGAAGATTTAGTTTCCTAATCTTTTATATTCTTAGAGCCTACTCCAAGCAAATTTATGTGTATATAAACCCCTATATTGTGAATAATGAGAATAAGAAAATCTTCCTTTCTACCTTCTTCTTTTCTATTTTATAACAAATTCATAGTTAATAACTTTTTTTTTTGAAAGGTAAGTATTATTAACATATCTCCTAACGAAAAAACTGGGATAACTTGTACAATATAGTTATATCAATTTGACATTACACCAATCTTTCCTTTCTATATTCACATTTTTCTTTCTATTCCTGTACCACAAATAACCCAACGATCTAATATCGAGCAACAACTTATCCACTTTGATATCAATGTTCGAAAACCTTTTCTCATTCCTACACTTCCATAAACACCAACATGCGACTATGATAATACCTTTGAGAGCTTTTCTTTCCTTCTTCTCCAATCCGACAAACTCATGTATCACCACCAAGTCTTTTGGTGAAAATAAAAAGAAAGGACTAGCTCTGCACCAATTTCTAATGAACTGCCACACAATAGTTGCCACTCCACAAGAACAAAACAAATGGTTAACGGTCTTGCTATCAGTCTCACAAAGAACGCATACCTCGTTGGGTAAGAAACAATTGCGGTTCTTCAAAGCATCAACAGTAGGAATCCGTTCCATAATCAACCGCCACATAAAGATATTAACTTTATTCGGTACCCAATAAGACCAATTGAACACATACCTAGAGGTGTAGTCTTCAGCACTTCTCATGAACTCTTTAACTGCCTTAACCGTCATGCCATTACTGTTTGGTCCCCTCCATACCCATCTGTCTTTGTCGCTATTAAGTCTCGCCCCACAAATCAAGGTAAACAGATTTCTCCATTCATCGAGCTCCTCCAATGAAGTTGGCGGTCTTGACCACCACCATCTTCCTGAGAACAGCCCAATGATGGCATTGAAACTATCACGAACCATACATTTTTTGTCTTTCTCAAGCTTGAACAATAAACGAAATTTTGACTTTAGAGAATCATCCCTTAGTCACACATCTAACCAAAACTTAATGTCACTGCCATCCCCACAATCTCCTCTTAAAACTTGTTGCAGTCCCAAACCATCCATTTTAATAGATTCTATAGATTTAACAATTGAACGCCACGTACACGGTATTTGATAATTCAATGGAAGTGACCCACCCCCAACTTCTTTTCTTGTCGTGGATACCAATAATCACCTCCTTCCATAAACAAGGTGGGTCGTTTTTGAATCTCCAGAGTGTAAGACCCCGCCTTACCACAACACATTATTGTCCGCTTTGCCCGCAGGCTCATGGCTTTGTTTCTGGTTACTCGAGCAAAGACGACCCTATCCCCTGAGACACAATTGATCTTCCCGTTGCCATCAGAACCCCCCCCCCCCCCCCCCCCACCATAGAAATCTTCTCATTATTTTTTCCAATTTGTCAATAACTTGAAGCCCTGAAAAGAGAAAATAAATAAGAAGGAAGACTTTTCATTACAAACTTAAGTAATGTGACCCTTCCCCCTATCGACAAACAAGATGCTTTCCAAATAGATAATTTTTCAAACATGGATTTCCAGTTTGACATTTTTTTTCATATTGGCTCCAATAGGGACACCAGGTGCTTAAAATGGAAACGTCCCCACCGAGCATCCCACAACCTCAGCCGCACCATTTATCTCCTCATTAGTCAAGCCCATACCAAAAAGATTCCGCATAAAGCAAGTGCAAGATCGAATATCCATCTTCATTTAACTTAATACCTTTAATATTACCAACCGCATTAGCTTTGTTTATTGTCACCGACAAGACTTCCATAACCACTAGAAACAAAAAAGGAGAAATGGGATCGCCCTGTCTCATGCCTTTGTGGCACTGAAACTCGAATGTGGGCGAACCATTGACCAGGACAGAAGTTCTAGCCGAGGCCAGAATCCCATGTATCCATTCACACCACTTTTTTGGAAAACCCATCAGCTCCAACACCTATAACAGAAATCTCCAGTTAATACTTAAAGTTGATAATTATAAGTAAATAGAAATCATCTCATTATGTTTAAAAACTAGACGAGTACTCGCGCAATGCGGCGGTGTAGACGGCGACATGTCGATGGTGGTAGTGGCGACTTGTAGCGGCAACGACGGCGAGTAAGATATATAATTGATGTAAAATAATTCATGTGTGATTTAAGGAATTAATAAATGTACATAATTTAGTAGATAAAAGATGTATGACATAAATATTTTAAAAGATTAAAGATTTCAAAAATAGAATTCCTAATTTGTATTATAAAGGAGTATAGATAGGTGTTATATAAAAATAAAACTTCTTACAACTAAACACAACCTAAGTTTATTGAACTTGTTTAATTCATAAAATTCGACTACCCTGTTCTTCTGAATATACGATTTAACTACCAAATACAAAGTTTAAATACCTTGTTGAAAACTTGACTCGTTTACTACACTCATTTTAGCTATTTTTGCCAAAACCTAAATTAGTTCGGTAAAATCATCATAGATATTTCCTTTCTATATTTAAACCAAACAAATCACACGAACATCACCACCACTATCACAATCTTAAAAATTCAATCACAACCGTCAAATACCAATGACTCATACACCAATCTAACGGACCACAATTCACTTTCTAAAAACTCTCTTTCTCAATACATTATACATACAGATCTCATCTTCTTTCTTCCGCTTTTCCCCCGTCCCTCTGTTAAACCCTCACTCTAATCCCCCCCAAAATCCATTTTTTAATTTTTCTCAAAACCCTAATTACACACACACACACACACACACACACTGTTCTATGTGTTCGATTTGAAACCCTAAACACTTCTGGTTTTCACTTTCGTATCTAATAATAATGGCTAGTGCTTACTCGCCTTCCGTTACCGCTTCTCAGGTTTCCTTCTTAATTTTTTTTTTTTACATACTGTATCTATATATATATATACATATATACATATGTAATAAATACAGTAAGGTTTCTGTAACAACACATCATATTTATTCATATGCATACTCATAGCTATACAAGTATAGATACAGTATCTATATCTAAACATGCTTATTGATATATTAGTATGTATAGATACCGTATATATATATATGTTGTATCTGTATCTATACTTGTATGAATATGATGTATTCTTACAGGAACCTTACTGTATCTATTACATGTGTGTGTCTCTCACTCTATATATTAATATATTATAATATATGTATGTATGATGTATCTATATTTGATAACTGATTAACTGATGTTGATGATTTGTGTGTGTGTGTACAGATTGGTTCATATTTTGTTCAGCAATATTATCAGGTGTTACAACAGCAACCTGAATTCGTGCATCAGTTTTATGCCGATTCAAGTACTATGGTTAGAGTTGATGCTGAATCCACCGAGACGGCTTCTGCTATTTTTGTAAGCCTTATTGTTTTGGTGAATAAAGTATTTGTATTTGATCGTGTGAATAAATCAGTGTTTTTAGTTCCGAGTGAGAATGGAAATGATTTTGATATTCTGTAAGGAGATATATGTAAAGTTGAATCTTTATGTTAGAGTTAAATAATAAATATTATGCTTTTTGATTATTCAGGATGTGGTCCGGACGAGGTAGTCACTTTATAGACATCCAAACACCACACTATTGATCTGTTTTTTTGGTATATATTATGTTGGGTGCTAAAACTATATGTCAAATTAAGTTACTTTATGTGATTTTGTTATGCGTGGGATACTTATTTATGACTAGATTGTTAGAAAAGGGGATGCTTTTCTGTATATCTAGTTGATGCCTACCGCCTACAATAAGAAGATGGATTTTTATTTTGGTTCTGAGTATGATTGAGTTAGGTTGTCTTGTTGTCCTTTATATTGCTTCATTATCTATGGACTAGATTGTTTAGAAGTTGAGAGATTTTCCAGTCACAATAATTAGTATACACTGTTTAAGAGACTGATATTGCTTCATGATCTTTTTACGACCTAAAATGATTGAACTTGAAGAAACATGCAAAGGTTTGCTTCAAAAGTACTGATTTTAGGATACATGTAAAAACATCTGTATATGACAAATGATGATCCTTATACCTATTTCTTATGTGTCAAGATGATCACACACATCCATGTATACCCTACTTAATGCCTTGGACTCTCGTCTGTATGAATGCCTTTCATGATTCTCTTTTGCTTTATGATGTTTCATTGAATTTTAATTTGTGTTGCGTATATTCAAAATCCTATTGCAAAATGAGTTCCTGTTCATGGTCACTTTCTGATTATACGATAGTGGTTCCTTTAGTTTACAGAGCATTTAAGATAAGTAAATAGGTTTTACCTTCAACTTTTTTTTCGTGCCTTTTTATGTTGGTTTTTTGGGAGCATCATTATACTCTTCTTATTTTGAGCGACAAGCTATCCTACTTTTAAACTACACGAATGCCTAGGATGCAACCTGACCACCCCCCCACCACCAAAAAAAAACAAAGAAAAAGAAAAAAAAAAGTAATATGTGAGAAGTGTCTCCTAGGTGGATTGACCAGGTGCATCATTTTATACTTATGTTTGGATTACTTTCTTGTCGCAGCAAATCCATACACTTATTCAATCACTGCATTTTAGTGCGATTGAAATCAAGACAATAAATTCTCTTGAATCATGGAGCCAAGGCATCGTTGTGGTGGTTTCTGGTTCGGTGAAATCCAAGCTCTTTAGTGGCTGGAGGAAGTTTGTTCAGACTTTTTTTCTTGCTCCACAGGATAAAGGTTACTTTGTCATGAATGACATCTTTCACTTCATAAGTGAGGAGGTTACCCATCATCGTCCATCAACTGTGGCTCCAGAGACCAAAGTTGATTCTCAACCAATTAGTTCCACTCCTTCTGAGTTGTTAGGTATTACTTATTTTTCATATTACACCGCATATGTTATTTTTTCAATCATGTAGAATGATCAAAAGACTCGTTTTTCTATAGAAGTTAAAAGATTATTGAAGAAATCTGTACGAGTTAAGTATTATTCTGCAGAGTGTCAAGTTAAAATGGACGCGTATGAGTTGGTATCTGATCATATGGATTTAGTGATAAAATCAGGACAGGTTGAGCTGACCCATTACAATACCAACGGTTATTTTGTTTGATATGATTTACTGAAGTTAGATTATTTCAATTGTGACATTACCATTGACTTCAACACTTTAGGAGGTTTTATGGATCAAAAATACGCTTTTGGGCTTTTCAGTTCGATTGATATGTTCAATACAGTTCCCTTTTAGCTATTTTCAGTAATATTTTTTGGCAACCCTAGTTTTATGTGACTGTCTTTGGACTTCTGAAGTAGACATTGGGCAATAGAGGTGGCAAAAGGGATGTGTCAATTAGGTTGATTAACTTGTCAAAGTTAGTAGATTGCTTCAGCTACTCAAGCTTTTTTCTTTTAAAATTTTTTTTTTATCTTCTGTGAATTTTATAAGTAATTTAGTTCTAAAATTTGATTCATAGAAACCATACTGCTAAAACAATAATCTAAAGGTAGTTGGGTAAGTTTCTAAGTTTACCGATCTGACTTGTTGGAGATGAAAAGTATACTTAAATCAACCTATCTAAGCACATCGACATTGCTAAGTCTGTTTGGCGTACTGCGTATGTCAAAAAAGTTATGTTTTATATGCATGATATACACTGTTTTTTTCTTATATAATACTTCAGTTTGAAATTTGATTATGGCTCAAGAGGATTTTCTTCTTTCCTTTAATGCATTGTTTTAGTATATCCGTTGGTTCATAATAGAAATTTTAAACACAGTTGGTGAAGATGCGTTGGAGGTTGAAGCGAGGGAAAATCTTAATTCGATACACTTAGATGAAAATGATGAAGCTGATTACTACAACACTTCCCAAGAAACTCAACATCTACAGCAACAGGAAGATTATGTGAGTGAAGAGTATGAGGAAGAATCACCGCCCGAAGAACCTCACAGCACCGTGGACTATGTACAAGAACCTAGCTATCAAAACACAGTGGATGAATATGTTCAAGAGCCTGCGCATCAGAATAGAGTAGAATATGTTCAAGAACCTGTGCACAAGCACAGAGTAGAATATGTTCAAGAACCAGTTTCTGCAGCAGAAGAGCCTGTTGCAGAACCTGTGAAGTTCACATACGCTTCTATTGTACGTAATATTGTACTATCGCCTTTTATATGATAGAGCCTTGAGGTGGCGAAATGGGCTAAAACACCTAATTTTATGTTAGGGGTCAATACCAGATGGATGGGATAGGTTAACCCAAAACACCTGTTTGTCCTAAACTTTTAAATCTTTGTTAAACAAATAAATCGTGTCAAATATGATTACAGAAGGCGGTTCAAAAAAAGAATGATCACAAAAGTTATATTATTCAACAATAATCATCATGATTAAGATGACGCAGGAGGGTTTTTATGCATTATAAATACTTAGGATGCTTTCAGCCTGGATTCTTTCGGTTTTTTATTTTATTGTTCAGACTGTTTACAGATTAAAATTAACCTGGGTTGACACATTCATCAGTAACACTTTTTAGATCATTGTGGGTGATTTGGATCAGAAATATTTTAAAATGCTAGGTTATCTAAGGTTGGATGGTTCTAGTAATAACTTTGAAGTTCAGTAAATAAACGAGAAATAAAGTGAATTTTTTTTTGCAATTGAATTGAAGCCCCAAACTATAATCTTATCGTTCTGTCAATGGTTACATTAAGATGAAATAAGTTGTTGATGGTAGGTTAGAAGTAGTGTTGCTTTTTTGGCTATCTGTATGTGTTGTGTAATGTGCCATATCTTGCAGAACTAGGATTCAATCTTGATTTTAGTTGAAGGTATTTCTGCCATGTTATTTGCTTTTTGTTTGTAATTAACATATGCATATCTCTCCATGCATGTTAAATTTTAAAAGTTGCGATCAAAAGGGAAGTCACCATCAGTCCCCGCCCAACCATCTGTCACCAAGAGTGTCACGCCTGCCTCAGAATGGGATCAGATTCCTGAACCCGTTGCTCCGCCAACACCTGTTTCTTATGTACCTGAATCGACTACTCAGGTGCCACAAGAATCTTTCACTAGCGAAGAAGGTAAATTAAATTGCTTTTCATTTTGTTTCTTGGTGTGTTGCAATTATGCTTGAAACAATTATATGTTAAGCCTCCCTAAAAGATGTAACGCCACTACGAGAACTTCAAGTTATAATATATTTTTGTGTTTTTGGATTTTCAGTAGACTCAAAGTCTGTTTATGTGAGGAACTTGCCAACTACTGTTACTAGTCATGAAATTTTTGAGGAGTTCAAGAATTTTGGTAAAATTAAACAAGATGGCGTGTTCTTGAAGAATCGCAAGGTGGTTGTCTTTCGTGTTATAGCTCTCACTATTTCTGTTAAAATTGTTATAATAATTTGTAATTACATGCAGGATGTTGGCATTTGCTTTGCATTCGTGGAGTATGAGGACTTAGAGGGCGTTCAGAAAGCAATTGAGGTTTGTACTCTATCTCCGTCTTTCATTTAAGGTTCAAGAGTGTGTGTAGTAGAGGTCATGATCTTAAATTATATACTTATGAATAATGTAGGTTCAGTTAGGTATCCTAGATGTTTGTTTTGCTTATGCCCCGGTCTTGGGTCAAAAATAGTCAGTGGCTTTTGTTTAATATGTTGGTAACAATATTCAAATTATCTGGATACTTGGGAGCATACTTGCCAATGGGGTAGACGTTGATAATTCATGATTTTTTGTATACTCCAATACGTCTGCATTACTGGGATCTGAAAAAGAATGTTGATGCGAACAAACAAGTCTTCAAAGATTATGGTATTGTTTTTCTTAAATGCCAATGTACAAGTTTATGATACGAACCCATCCCATAATATGCTCGCATCATGCCGTAAGCTAGGTGTAGAACTCAATCCCAAAAGCTAGCTCAAAGGAGGAGGGGACACCTAGGCTTGTAAACCACCAACCAATCTCATACTTGGCCGATGTGGGATCATATAAATACCCCACCCTTTGAAGAGCCAACGTCCTCGTTGGTCACGACTATGTTGGTCACGGTTGGCACCCTTCTCCTTGGGTCCAAGCCACCACTCCATAGGCCACCACTCCGAGCGCTGGAACCTTGAAAGGTTGGGTTGTCTCTGATACCAATTGATACGAACCCATCCCATAATATGCTCGCATCAGTTTACTAGCAGATTTCTATTAAAGTATACATAGGTTAGAGACATTATACATGTACAAGTTTACTAGCAGATTTCTATTAAAGTATTAAAAAGGTTTTTTTCCGTCATCAAAGATTATGGTATTGTTTTTCTTAAATGCCAATGTTTTACGTTAATCATGCTGCTCGAAGCATGTGTAGTGTGTGAAGCCTGATAAAAATGTAAATTAGATGGTTGCTCTTATTGTTGAGAATATATTGCATAGTGCAATCCTTTGCCATATAGCTTAATTCAATAATTTTTTCGGTTATGTGTTTTAGGCGTCCCCGATTCACTTAGCTGGAAGGCAAGTTTATATTGAAGAGAGGAGAGCAAACAGCAGTGGTGGCACTCGCGGGGGAAGTATGTGTTATTTCATATTTGAGTTGCTTTTGGTTACTCACAATTTGATGAATTAAAATAAATCTGGAACATTATTTATTAAATGTTAAAGACAGTTGGCTAATTTTATATATTTCTTTCACCAGTTAGACTTTTAGAGGGGATGTCTTTCTTAACTTCCCCATATCGTATACCTTTGACCTTTTAATCATCAAAGCAGAACCCATTTTGTCGAACCCTTAAAAGTATGATACTTTAGTGAATGTTGACTTATTGCGGGGTTATTTGAGCAGGAGGAAGAGGAGCTGGAAGAGGGCGGGGTGATGCCCAAAGAGGAGGACGTTACGGTGGTGGTTCTTATGCCAGAGGCAATGGGTATCGTTAGACATAATACCAATGTTTACTACAAAGACGGCATGCCAAGGTTCTTGGGAGGGTCTGTTTTTTGCGATAAAGGTTTTGGTTTATAAACAAACTTCTGGATTGTGGTTTTGTGTTGCATTATGCTCATCTTGTTCAACATGTTGAACACATGTTAGAGAATTGATATCTGGGTATTGATATCGCACAAGCGGTATCCATCTCCTGGCTGTTTTTTTAAAACTTTCAATTTAAAGAAATGCATGTTTTTTTTGTCATGTTGGTTCGATTATGCCTCTCTTTTTATTGTGTTTTAGCTGATGCAAAATTAGTTACGTTTCACCTGCATTATGGGTTGGGTTTTAAGCGTAATCATTTTTTCCATCTTGAATTTTAATTTAGTTTTGAAAAATCAGTTAAACTTTATATTCACTAGTTTGTAACATCGCATACATATGTATTTTGAACGTTACTTCCTCTATATTCTAGTTGGGAACTATGAGTGGTATGGCGCTAATCTTTGGTTGTTGCTTGTATAGTGAGGACTTGAGGTTGATGTAATTGTAATTGTAATTGTATAGTGAGGACTTGAGGACTAAGGGCTTTGTTTAGCATTTTCTTTAAAAGAAAAAAAAAAAGAAGATACGAGTAGTTTATATTGGAATCTTTAGAATATAGTTTCAAATTTTCATTTACTGAAATTCTATAAAAGGTATTTAAAGAAAAATGTTTTGACTAACTAAAAAGTTATTTTATAGGTAACCGTATTTTTCTTAAAAAAATAATCTAAAGAAATTATTTATGAAATATATTTTGTAATAATCATCTTTTGTCTATTTAAAATTAAATTAAATCAAAATATATATGATTTCATAAGTGTTTCGATATTCTCATTTATTATTTTTATTTTTAATCTGAAAAATTTGCATCTATGTATACGTTGGGGTACGGTTTATTCTAGTACTTTTTATAATTTGTTTCCTTATGAGAACTAGAATACATAACTGTTTCCATAAATATTTAACTAGTGTTCGATCTCCAAGCAAAAAACTTGTTTCCATATATTAGTTTTGAAAGGTCGGTGGAGACTCGAGTAATTCGTAGTTATGTATAGATAGTGATCTAGTAAACCCGGCCTCATTCCAATTAGTTAAAACCCTTACATTACACTTTCGACTAAATTTTCATCATTATTATCAATTCATTCGCAAGTTCGCAACCAAGCCAGAATTATAAAGGGAATCCTGAACACGGATGGCAGTTCCAAAGGGAATCCTGGCCCGTCGAGTTTCGGGGGGCTGATCCGAGATTCGAAAGGAAGATGGGTATGGGGTTATATGGGCAAGATGGAAGGCGGAAAGTCTCACACGAGTTTAGACGCCGAGGTTTGGAGCATTTATAAAGGATTGTGTTTAATCAAAGACAAGAATCTTTCAAACTTATTGATCGAGACCGACTGTGAAACGATTTTAAGGCTTCGGCCCGAATCGCTGGACAGGGATCATCCGCTGAAGAAGGTCTTGGAAGATATTGATACGTTAAAGGTGGAGCAAAAATGTGTGTTAGTTCATACAAGACGAGATGGGAACCAATGTGCGGATGTGTTGGCACACTTGGGTGGTAAACAGACCGATGAATGCGTTTTCCTACACGAACCACCATCTATGCTACTACCGTATCTGTTACGGGACATGGAATCGGCTATCGAGTTTGAAAGAAATCGACAATGACATCCTAATTAATAATCCGTTTATAATGTACATATATATCTATATTCGTTTTCCAAGTCTGAAAACATGTTGTTGTTTTTGACACTGTTGATAATATTACTCTATTATGGTCATAATCAATAATTGATATGTAGAAATAGAGTTGACCAACCATTGTTTGTATATTCCTGAAATACTTTCATGATGTTCACATATATATTAGCTTCATATATAGAAGTATTTTAGTACTCTGTGTTTAAGTTTGAAAACATGTTGTTTTGAATTGATTTTATTGATCTTGTTGTTTTTGACACACTGTTGATCATATTACGAGTAATTAATTTTTAGTGTTAGGAAATATTATCTTCTTTTACTCCATATTAAATATTTCTTGTCTTTAAAATATTTTATTTGCCCTTAAACTTTTTTATTTTTATTTTTTATTTACGTAACTACCTAAAATTCCTAATAAAACAGACCGCCTTTCCCACTTCTGTCGCCGCATTGCGTGGCTACCATGCTTGTAGACATTATTTAGTAATTGTATTTCCATCTTTAATAATTTGAGCTCATGTCACTCTCTTCTTAAAATAAACAAGATGAGTTTATTGACCAAGCATTGTTTGTATATTCCTAAAATACTTTCTTCAAGTTCACATATATATTAGCTTCATAAAAGTATTTAATTAAGTTTTATAATACTCTAAGCTAATTAAGAGTTACATTTGCGGAATTTTCTTTTGATTATAGATTAGAAGTCAAACTATCTTACAATTAAGGCTGACATAACAGGTCACATGAAACCTGTTAAGACACGGACCTGTTAAAACACGAACCTGTTAAGGTCAAACACGAACACGACCTCTTAACTAATCGTGTCATTTTTTTCAAACACGAACACAACACGAAAATTAACAGGTGCACCTGTTAAGACCTGTTAAGGAACCTGTTAACATGTATTTTATAGAATTCTTGACTAATATTGAAAAAAAAAACTTAAGGATACAAAACTTTTACAAATCTCAACTATTTTATAACGACAATAATCCTTACATTACAAAAGTTTATAAACATCTTACCTTATAAAAATCATATATCAAATCATAATATCAATTCTTGGTATTTTATATATATGTATAATCTTAACATGTCTTAACAGGTCCGGATCTGTTAAGACACGAATCTTAACAGGTCTTAACAGGTCCGGACCTGTTAAGACATGAAACCTGTTAAGAACAGGTTGTGTCGTGTCGTGTTAACAGGTTCCGTATCAAAATTGTCAACCTTACTTACAATATGTCAATATTTAGCTTGAATTTTGTTTTGATAATTGTAATTAGTTTATGAAAAATAGCAGCAACTTGAATCTGCCCGTTTGCAATGCTTTTGGGGTGGATCATCTCTTCAGGCTCAAGTAACTATTGATTTTGATTAAGATCTGAACTCATAATAATGAAAGTACTTCTACACATAATTAACAGACCAAAAAACTTTCAAAATGTGCATAATTTCTACACATAATGAGCAGAAAATCGCACCACTGATGCACAAATTCTTCTCGGGACTATTCTCATGTTTCAAACATGTTTGATTCTTTTAACACAGTTTTTGAAATGCCATTAGCCGGCCACCATGCCCATTCTACTCCTTTTCCCATCTTTGAATCTTTCTTCAAAATAGCCACCATTCGTGTACGGTGTACCATTTGTCATACAGAGCTTTTCCCACGAAAGCCATTATAAAAGAAGCTAAGACCACGAACAAACCAATAACCCATCCTGTGATCATGTGTTTCGTGTGTGAATGCTTGTGTCGCGAATTGTGAGTCATGTTTTCGGTGCATGGAGCTAGTCAAGTCGGGTTTATTGTTCTAAGCATCCCATTTTCGGGGACAGGACCTACAAGTCTGTTGTAGGATACATCTAAAGAGATTTTAAAAAGATTTTGAAGCAAATTTTTAAAAAAAATATACTTAAAAAAGAAATTTTAATAAAGTTATACTTGAAAATAAAAATAAGTACATATTCAATAGGGATAAGTACATGGGAATATAATGAACTATACATAAATGTTTATGTTGTGTAATGAATTATTTAGATGTTTATTGTATTCAATGAACTTTCAAATCCCGCTTATTGATGTATCTGAGTATATGTGACAACCATATAAGTTGTCACTTGTAAGTTTTTACTGGCCGGATAGATTCAATAGCCGGGATTTGAAAGTTCATTGCATATAATAAACATCCATTTAGTTCGTTACACAACATAAACATTTATATATAGCTCATTCCATTCTCTGGTATACTTATCCCTATAAAATATATAAACAAAATTGTTCAGAGGTGCGTTGTACCATTTCTTGTTTGAAGATGAAAAACATATCATTGTTATCCAGAAACCTTTTTCTTGTGATAATTGAATGTGTCCAAAATCAACAATGTACAACAAGTACTGCATGTATTGCAACTTTCTATTGCATGGACAACTTCCTCATTTGGGGACAATTTCAGTAAAAGGAAATGATTGAAAATATGAAGGGCATAAAGCAGACACCTCGGCCCCATCACCCCATGTCATTTTCTCCCAAAACAGAAATTCTTTTCTCTTCATATCTGTAACTGAAATAAGCCCATGTTTCATTTTTGTATAAAAGCTTTTGATTAGTAAAAAGTTTCAAATTCGTTCAGAAGTTTTCTAAACTTTTACTGAAAAGTTTGAATTTCACTTAAAGTTTCAGCCTTCTTGTTAAAAAGCTTGAATTTTTAGTAAAAAGTTTCAATTTTTACTAAAAAGTTTGTATCTTGGTAAAAAGTTTTGGAAATTTGTTAAAAAGTTTCAATTTGTGATTAAAAAGGTTCAATCTTTATCTTTTTTTCTTTGTGTGTGTTTGTGTGTGAAAATGGATGATGGTTTTGATGGGGTATCATCAAATGGGTCAACAACTGGTGGTGGGTCAATCTTGACTAGTAAGAATAACAATAAAGATATGTGTATGTTGTCTGAAGTTTCTTCACCATTTCCATTAGTTGATGATAATGATGATGATGGAAATCTTGAATTAGGCCTTGGATTGAGTATAGGTGGTGGTGGTAATGGTTTGAAGTCAAATGTATCTGGTTGTGTTGGTCAATATGCTAGAATTTTGACTGCTAAAGATTTTACCTCTACTAGGTAATTTATGACCTTATGTTTTTCTTTCTATGATTTTGCCTGTATGAATTTTTGAATTTGTGTTTTTATGTTACATATTATTAAAATTCCTGCAAATTTTGTATGTTAGTTAATTGTTGTGCTGCATGCCTACTAGTCTTAAGGGGGTGTTTGGCTTAGCTTATTTTTTAACGCTTATTGGCTTATTTGGGTTTGGCTTATATAGATAAGCCCATTTTTTGTGGCTTGTTTTATGGCTGATAAGATTATCAAAACTAAGCCAAAAAAATGGATAAGCCAACCAAACACTTCCCTAGTGGTGAGTTTGTTGCTATTTTAGTTACTTTCATGAAATAGAGTTATATGGAAGATAATAAATAGGAATTTTAAATTACTTATTGTATGGAAATTTCGTATCAAGAATAATAGGAGCCTAGGGATATAATAGTTTTGATCAAATGCTGAAGTATTGGAATTTTATATAGTGATTAAAGTAATTGTTGGTAGTATAAATCTTGAACTTAACAAACGGGTTGCCTAGTGGCCTTCAGAATCTCTAGTGGAGATTCTACTCGGTGTCCAAGGAGTCTGAAGAATGTCTTTCGCATATCTTCCTTGGTCAAGACATGTAGGCCGGTCAGCGTATCCTGGATTTTGTTTACTATGAGTTTGTGGTCGCCTGTTACCCTAGTGCATGGTTTTGTTTATAATGAATATGATTTGGGTTTTGGAATTGTATTATTGTAGTGTGGTTGGGTGGCCTCCGATAAGAAGAGGTCACAGGCTAGCTAAACAAACCAAGTCACCAGACGAAGAAACTAGCTCAACACCCGAACCAAACAAAACTATCAAAAACGACCTTTATTCTGAGAGGAAAAAAGGGGTTTTGAACAAAGGTTATCTAGCAGTGAAGGTGAATATGGATGGAAGGTTAATCGGAAGGAAAGTTGATCTCAACGCTCATAGTTCGTATGCAACATTAGCACAAACGTTGGAAGATATGTTTTGTCAAGAACGTAAGTTTGCCATCTGATTTTACTTGCACGCTTTTTATGATTTATAAGTTGTTTCACAATTGTTCATGTCTAAATTTAGAAGTGGAAAAATGGACTTGTTGAGTAATGGCCTAATGGGTCATGATTGGTCTGGGTCAAAACATGTGACTCTGCAAGTCAAAACATGTAAAATTAGCAAAATGGGTGGACTGTAACTTTGAGCAGACCTGCTAACACATTTTGTCCTTTATATTGAAAACTAAATAATGCCTTAATTGTAATTATAAATACAACATAATCAAATGATATGCCTTTGAATAATACAATTTGGAAGATTGTATGCATTAGATATAGACTTTGGCAACCTTCAGCCTGTTTCCTTTTCAGCTAATTCTTTTTCTTTGACCAGTTCATAATAAAATACCATCCAAATCAAATTTATTTATAAAATATGCTTTTAATTTGCCACCTATGTCGTAAGCTTTACATGTTGTGGTGTTTGCTTTTTTCTTATACAACCATTGTGCAAATTTCGATCCAAAAATGCTAAATTGACAATGTTTATGGTCTTTAGGGACACACACAGAAACAGCAACCCCGTCAAAACTGTTGGATGCAACATCTGAGTTCGTGCTCACTTATCAAGATAAAGACGGAGACTGTATGCTTGTTGGTGACGTTCCTTGGCAGTACGTTTTATCATTTGTTGCTCAAAGATAACAAATGGTTTATTTCAGTTAGTCAGTTACTTAAATTCGTCCTGGCAACATTATTTGATTTCAGGATGTTTCTAAGCACTGTGAAGCGGCTTAGGATCATGAGAAATTCCGAATCTATAAAGCTTGGTAGTCATAAACATATGGTTGCAACATCAATATGTCTAGAAAAGAATACAAGACGAAGAAGGAATGACATTTGATATTATGTGTACTTCATTCTACCTTCTGATTGGATGAGAACTCAAAAGTTCTTTCTAATGGGTCATTGATCCTTTTGGGTTTTCGGGTATCCTTTCTAAATCAACAGTCTGTTACAAACTCAAGAGGTATTTTTGATTTCTTTGATCTTGTAATTATGCTGTATATTCAATGAATAAATATTCATGTAGTCTAGATGGATAACAAGGTTCGGATATATAAGAAAACCATTATGTGCAGCTTGGGTGGCAAAATGGGCGGGTCGGGCAATTCGCTTACATGTCAAAAGAGTACAATTTTGTATGAGCCAAAAGGGTCTGTGTGATTAATTCTTTTAGCGTAACTCGTTTAACCCATTAGTAATAAACCACCAATCTAGTTCGACTTATATATATATATATATTAGTAATGCATCAAAATGATGTTTTTTAAGTGTTCTCACCGTTCTTATTTTAAGACTGTTCTCACTGGAGTGTTACCCTATATATATATATATATGTAAGTTGTTAGAAATTGCAACCTTTACATGTATCAGACAAGCTCAAGTAACTGTTGATTTTGAATAAAATCTGAACTCATTTTACAATATGAATGAGGTGGTATGTTTACATTATTTTCAGTAAGAATGAAACGACTTCTACACATAATTAACAGACTCAAAAACTTACAAAATGTGCATAATCTCTACACATAATTAACAGAAAATCGCACCACCGATGCACAAATTCTTTTCAGGACTATTCTCATGGTTCAAACCTGTTTACAAAAGGTCAGTTACAGGCGAGGTGCTAAAAACAGGTTTATCTTTATCATTAGTTGCGGGATTTAATCCGCCATTGTTGGTGTTACTGCTACTTTTTCTTCTCGGTCTTGCCTCCTCAAGCATGCTTATAACATCTCTCATGGAGGGCCTATCTTTCGGAAGCTTAGCCGTACAAATTAAGGCTATTCTGAGGACTAACAACATCTCTTCTTCTACATGTTTGCAGTTTCCTACATTCTGATCTACTACTTCTGTTAACGGTTTGTTTTCTCTGATTTTTCGACGAACCCATTCGACAATGTCTACTGAATCTCCAAACTCAGGTTCGATTGGATGTTTTCCAGTAACGAGTTCCATCAGAACCACTCCGTAGCTGTATATATCACTCTTCTCATCAACCTTTAATGTGTATCCGTATTCTGTAATCAAGATAAATAATGAGTTGTGTGTTTAATAAGTGATTTTTGTACTTTTGAAGAGTCAGTTTCAAAACACAGATCAGAGAATCACAAGATAATATAATAACTCACCAGGGGCGATATAGCCATAAGATCCAGCAACCATCGACACAGTCTCGTTCCTCTTCACCATCATCTTTGCCAACCCGAAGTCAGCAATCCGGGCCTCCAGATTTCCATCCAGCAAAATGTTATTAGGCTTCACATCACGGTGGATCACTGCTGGGTGACAATCGTGGTGCAGATAAGCCAACCCCTGAGCCACTCCAACAGCAATATTATATCGCAAAACCCAATCCACCAGCAACCTTCCTTGCCCGTGTAACGCTTCACCAAGACTTCCATTTGTCATATACTCGTAAACTATCATTGCGTTCTTATCGTTGTGTAAATATCCCAACAATCTGACTATGTTTCGGTGCCTCAGCTTGCCAAGTACATTCACTTCACCATCGAAGTCGCCTGCACTGCTTCCAAGCTCGATGTCGTTTTTAGTGCTCCATAGCTTTTTAACCGCCACAGTAGTGTTTGTGCGTTGAATCTCGACTTTGTAGACAACTCCAGTGGCTCCCATACCGATGACGTTTGATTCCTTAACACAATTCAGAATGTCATTGCTGCTAAAGTTGAGTTTTTGAAATGCCATTAGTCGCCACGGCCATTCTCCTTTCCCCATCTCGAATCTTTCTTCAAAACAGCCTCCGTTCGTGTACCATTTGTCATAAAGAGCTTTTCCCGCAAAAGCCAATATAAAAGCAGCTAAGACAACAGACAACCCAATAACCCATCCGGTGATCATGTGTTTTGTGTGTAAATGCTTGTGTCGCGAATTGTTGCTCATGTTTTCGGTGCATGGAGCTAGTACATTACCACATAGACCAGCATTTCCAACTAGATCACTCGGGTTTATGGTTCTAAGCATCCCATTTTCGGGGACAGGACCTTCAAGTCTGTTGTAGGATACATTAAGTGACTCCAGTGCTGGAGAATTCCCAAAGTTTTCGGGTATACCACCAGTTAATGAGTTGTTTGACAGATCAAGAACTGCAAGGGTGCCCATCATGGAAATTGGGACTGGGATCTCTCCGGTTAGTTGGTTGTCTCGGAGATTCAAGTAGACCAGCTTTTGGCAAGAGGCAATACTAGAAGGAACAGTTCCAGTGAACTGGTTTGAAGAAAGATCAAGGATTGAAAGAGAAGGGCAATCTTGGAACTGATTTGGGATTTTCCCAAGCAGCTTGTTTTCGGAAACCAGGAAGTTTTGAAGATTAGGAATAGAGAGAATTGAGGAAGGAAGTGAGGACTGAAGTTGGTTTCTGGAGAAGTCGAGGAACGAAAGGGAAGTAGACAATGATATGTCATTCGGGATTTGACCCGTTAGATTGTTGTTTGCCAATTCAAGCCTTTGAAGCTTTGAAAGACTACCAAATCCAACAGGAATCACCCCCGAAAGGAAGTTGTTTTGCATACGAACACGTACTAATGAATTACAAGTTGATAAACCGATAGGAATTGGACCCGAGAACTTATTATTGAATAGAATCAGTTTTGTGAGATTACCTTGATGACAAATGCTGTCAGGAATTCTTCCTGTGAAGGAATTCGACGATACATCAACCCATTCCAAGGGGGAATTAAGTCCAAGATCGTTTGGGAGAGAACCAGAAAGAGAATTGTTCCACAACTCGAGAACTCCCAACTGGTTCAGGTTACTAATTCCAGGCGGGACTGAACCGGTCAGTCTGTTGGACATCACATTGAAGAGCTGTAAGTTCTTCAATTCTGATATCTCGGCTGGAATCTCTCCAGATAACATGTTATCAGAGAGATCCAGTTGAGTCAGGGAAGTCAACTTCCCGAGTTCCAAAGGAATCTTTCCTTCTAAATTGTTCTTGTACAAGAACATTGCTTCTAATGCCTTTAGATTCCCGAGTTCCTTGGGAATCGAACCCCCAAAATTACCATACGCCAAGTCAAGATACTTCAAATTCGACAATTTCCCAAACTCCGCCGGAATACCACCAGAAAATTCGTTGTACCCAAGAACAATGCTCTCTAAAGACGAAAGCTCACCAATTTCTTTCGGTATCACCCCTGTTAGATTATTCCCAGAAAGCCCAAGAAACTTCAACTTCTTTAGATTCCTGAACGACACCGGAATTGAACCAACAAAGAAGTTCCCTCTTAAATCCAACGTCTCAAGAACCGTATTATTCCCAAGATCCTCAGGTATATCACCCGAGAAGTTGTTACTAGAGGCATTAAGTATAGTCAACCCTCTCGCCATTCCTAAACCTTTAGGAAACACATCAACAAAGTAATTCTGGCTCAAATCAACCGTCTCGAGCAAAGTAAGATTTGCAAGTGACTTTGGCAATGGAGAAGCAAACCCATTACAACATAGATTGATAGAAGTAAGACTTTCAAGTCTTTGAATGTCATCAGAAACCCGCCCACTTATATTTCGTCGTGAAAGGTCAAGCTTTTCGACTCTTCCCATTGAATTACACACAATTCCTGTCCAATTACAATGTACATTGTGTTCTTGAGTGATCTTCCAGTCTTTAAGTTGGTCTAGAGCATCGATAAGGTGTGACTTGATCGATAACAAGATCATAGCTTCATTATTCACCTCCACCACCTTTGCAAAAACTGAAGAACAGAAGAATAAGAATGAGAATATTGAGAACAACAAAAACAAATGTTGTTTGGAGATGATCATTGTTTTGTTGTTATGTTTGGTTTGTTGTAAAGAATTGTGTGTTAAGTTATGATCATTATTATGGATCTAATTAAGATTGGAATGGAAGTAGTGAAGTGGTGATATTATTATTTGTAAGTAGTGGTAGTTAAGCAGATAACATGGGAAAGATTTGTAATTATTTATAAATTTTTGTATCTTTTCTAATTAGATTAAATTAAAATTAATAAATAGTAGAGAAGAGGTTGAGATCTTGAAGGTAATGGGACAGACTGGGAAATTTTTGGAAGGATTGAATAATCATCCGACATGAACATGGGAGAGAATGTGTTTTCTTTCCTAGCTACTTTCATTTGTCAACTTAGTGACATATATTTTATTTTTACATTTATATTTATATACATTATCTTTATACATACAAGTTTTCAATCACAAATACACACTCCACACATTTGTTCCAGTGAGACTGAGAGTGTGAGACTACAACTTATAAATTTTGGTTGATAGATCATGTTGATAACTGATAGAGGAAGACCATTTTTGGTTATTTGTTAGTTAATTTGGTTGAATAAGCATAAATAACATATCTAATTACAAAAATGTGATTTTGAGAATGTAAGTATGAAATGTATAAATTCTTTTACTAAATGCCAATGTTCTGTTTTTTTGCTTTAAAAATGATGGCTCGTTGTGGGTATATTTGGAGTTGCTTATAAGTGAAGGCATGTTACAAAAGTGTAACACAATCTAAGCTAACAAAAGCAACACACAAAAGTTGAATCCTTAAGCACATTAATTCATTTAAGAAAATAAAAACATTCTAAAAGTTTCTTTAGGTTAAAATCCCAAGTTATGACAAAGATTCATGATTTTTGAGTCAAAAATACTCAATACCAAACCCCACATAGGCACATATGTTATATATGATACTCAATACTCATAATGTTATCAGTTTTTTTTAGTGGTTTGTTCTTTTAATTAGATTATAACAATCACTAAATGATGCTTATTGCTTAACTTTGTGTAATTGAATTTGACCCAATTTCTACTATTTTGTATTTTTATGACACTTATGAGCTTTACATTTCACTTTCATTGTTAAGGTTCTTTAATTTCTAAAGCTATGTTTAATTATTTAAATTAAAGTTGTATATTGTATATACATTGTTCAGCACATATAGATAAATGCAGAGTGCATGGATTCTTGAAGCAAAGGGCATATATGAAATAAATATGAAAATGGTGATGGGCATAAGATATGAATTATTGATGGTTGCGAATACATGTAAATGCATAATCTCACATGCTAACATGTGATTCATTTTTATATAGTAAACTTTGAGAGAGTGGTATGTCACTTTGGGGCATCAAAAGGTTATTACCCATGTGAAAAAGCCATCTTCTACCTCTCTTCATCATATTATTAGAGAGAGAAAACTATATCAATTTAGTTTAACCCAAATTATTATATGTATGATGTATCTACATGTTAATGTATGTATATGTTCAATTCATAAAATCATAAGTATATTTGTGTTTGTGTACGTGTATCGGTCTATGTATGGTAGAAAACATCACTAAATAAACACAAAGAAATAAGCTTAAGGCCCCATCCTTTTCACATCTTTTCTTTGTGACCAAATAGTGTAAAAATCGAACTATCTTGTTCATATGTCCACTAATCGGCGCATACATTGCATAAGTGGTTATATTATAAATCATTTGCATTTTGTCTTAAAAATTAAGAATATATATAAAGATGAGTGGGTGTTACAAATTTCTTGAAACTAATGTAGCACAGTATAACATTGGTGTTTTCACCTTATGTTAAAAAGATGAGTCTATTCCACATTGTTCATGGAAAAATTTGAAATTAAAAGCGAACTTTATAAATATATGGAAACATTTGCAATATTAAGATTATGGCATGGTAGGTTTTTTTTTTTTTTTTAAAAAATAATAATATATTTATCAAAAATATTTTAAATGATAGTTCATATGAAGTTTAATCAACACTGATATGAAAAAAAATCATCAATAGAAATTGTCAGCATGTATTTTTCTAGTATTCATTAGCCTTATGGCTTTTTCCTCTTACTTTTTCAGATTCACATATTGTCCCTAGATAATATAAAGTGTAATTTGAAAGATATATATATTTAAAATGGGTTAAGTGCGTTGAAATGTAACTTATTATGATCAAATGTCTATGTCTATAGTGAGAACTAAATATCAGATTGAATATTGTGTGTTAAGAACTTAGTAAAAATATACAAATCATGAGCCGACCAATTAAAAACCTGCACGTGGTAGTTCATATGGGTTGCCACGTATGTCATATTACATAATATGGACAATTATCAAGTTGTTAACATACAATGTCCAAAAACTTAATTCGTTCCTACTATAGACATTCAGTTATAGTTAGTTATATGTCTAAGTACTTTTAAGTTTACCAGAATCACTTACAAATATGTTCATAATAATACATGTATGATTTCATAAGTTAAAACATACATACAATATTTTTATTAATAGTTTAAATTGTATTATTTTATCATAGGATAAGTATCCTGGAATGTAACAAACTTTGAACGAATATCAATAAAATAAAATAAATAAAGTTGTGTTCATTGTATGTAATCTTCTTTAAATTATGTCCATTTTATGTAAAAATGCATACGTGACAACCATATATAGCTGTCACTTGTTAGTTTTTGATTAACCGGATACATTTTCTTACACACAATAGACATAATTTAAAGATGATTAGATACGATTAACACAACTTTACTTATTTCATACTATAGACATTCGTTTAAAGTTTATTACATTCCCAGATATTTATCCCTTTTATCTTCATCGGTATTAAATAACATGCAACAGTTTTAAAAGAAAATCATCGAGTTACCATCGATTTACAGTCGTTGTATTGTGTGGGCAGTGGCATTATGCTACCGTGGGCAGTGATAATACTTATTCATTTGATTTTAGTCGGACTAGAGAATAATATGCATATTGGGTGTTACAGTGTTACTAATTTTGAGAAATAGTATGATAAGCGATCACACAATATATTTTAATATATAACAGATAGTGTTTGTGCGTTGTGGCGGTGAGATGGTAGGGGTGATAGATCAAATCATAAAGTATAATAGCCAAATGCCTTAACCGTACGGGCTCTGCCCTCGGATTTAAAATTTCGTCGAAAGTATATCGAATGACATCTCTAATGAAAGAGAATAAAATTTTAAGAACACCCATACAATTTTTATAATTTATAGATATGCAGTTTTTGAGATAAAAGATTTTGAATGAATTAGAGGAATAAAATAATTTATGGAGGAGAATAAAAAAATGAGTGTTTGAGATTTGAGGAGAGAGAAAAATGAATTGTTGAGATTTAAAGGTATTATAGATATATTAGGTAGAGATGTTTAAATTAGTGAATAAAAAAGAATGGTAAGTAAGATAGTTCAATCACTTAATTGAGATTTGAAAAAAGAACAAAATCCTTTATAAGATAGTACAGTACCCGCGCGTTGCGGCGGCCGTCGAGTTAGTGGCGGTGAGATGGTGGGGTGATAAGTCATAGAGTGTGATTGGTCATAGAAGTTGATAGGTCATAGATTGTGATAGCCAAATGCCTTAGCCGTCCGCCCTCGGATTTAAAAATTCGTCGAAAGTATATCGAATGACATCTCTATTGAAAGAGCATGAAATTTTAAGTACACCCATATAATTTTTAGGCCATCCGGAGCAAGGCGTTATTTTACCTTTTTTTGTGTCAAGAAGCCTTATAAAGCCACGTACATTGCCCCAAGGGGCTTTATTGATTAAAAAAATACTCTAGGCACGTTGTACAAGACGCTTAAAAAAAAGGAACGTTGTGCAAGATTCCAAACGGCTACATGCTTTTTAATGTTTTTTTTTCTTCAATTTAACCCCTCATATTTCCTATATATACACATATTTATTTCACAACCATATTTTTACAACTATCTATCTATCTATCTTTCTTTCTTACAAATTTTTATACAATTTACACACAATTATTCACCTTACCTTTCATCTATGGATCCCAGTATTTCTTTCTCATCTTCATCATCGTCATCTTCTTTTAATTCTATAGACTCCGACGAATATGATGATGCCGTCGAAAGTTTTGTTAAACAAAACATAAAACAAAAAAATAAAAAATACATGTTTGACCCACAAAAAGGGCATTATGAAGAAGCCTTGCTCCATGTAAATATGGGAGAAAGCTCCTTGATGACTGGATTGACACTTGTCAAAAGATGCTTCTAGGAGGGGCTTTATGGGGAAGCCTTGCTCCGCTTAGCCTTATAGTTTATCGATGTATGTTTTTTGAGATAAAAGATTTTGAATGAGTTGGAGGAATAAATGATTTATGGAGGAGAGGGAAAAAAATGATTGGTTGAGATGAGATGAGGAGAGAGATAGAGTAATATATTTATTTTAGACTAATAGGAGTAAGGCTTTATGAGGAAGCCCCTCATAGGGGATCTCTTGACAAGTGGCAATCCACTCATCAAGGGGCTTCCTCTCATTTTCTCTTGGAGCAAGGCTTCTCAAAAGAAGCCCTTCTTGTGGGCCAAACTTGTATTTTTATTTTTTGTTTATGTTTTGTTTAATAAAACTTTGTTTCTTACAATTCTTTACCCTTGAGTTTTTATCTTTGTATATTTAAGCTTGAACTATGTATTGCAACTTAACCAACGTTTGTATTTTTAAGCTTGGAACAAGATATACACAAAAACAAAGATTTTAAGCTTGAGTAGCGATTATGATAAATCTCCTCGATTTCGTTACAGAAAATAACCCGATATACTTTTAAATGTCCGAATATCCAAAAGCTACTCCATCATATGTAACTGATTCAAGGCCACTGCTTCTCATCCTAACTAGCAGTTCAAGCTAAAATGCAATAACACAACACAATAAAAAGGACTATACCATATCACCATGACTTGTAGGTGTAATTGATGACTATAAAGAAGTTTTTTCTTGTAACACGTAGTATTCTATTTGTTAGAAGAGTTGGTCAGCGAGCAAGAGTCAAATACAACAAATCAAGAACTTATAATATACAGTTTGTTATGTATTGGTTGTGAAATATGTGTATATATAAGAAATAAAAAAGGTTAAAAAGAAAAAAAAAACATTAACAAACATAGATCATAGCCGTTCGGTGGTTGGCCAAGTTGACAACAACTATTTTGGAGTCTTGAATGAAGCGTCTCAAATTTCACGTTGCAGACCAATAGCGCCCCTTGGGCCAATATTCATGGCTTCTTTGGGCTTTCCAGGGCTTCCCCTAGCAAAAAAGTGGAAAAGAAAAGCATTCTCACGCCTTGTACCGTATAGCCTTAGGTAAATATAGAATTGATAGATGAAACATTTTGGAAAAGTAAATGTTGAAACTTAAAATTTAGACAATAGCTTTTTGCTTTATAATATAATTTAGATATAGATTAGATATTAGAATTGTATATTAATTATGAAGATAATATAAAACCATGTTATAAAACGTAAATTATACTGTTCTATTGAAATTTATGCACATAACCAAATTCACATCATAAAACAATTAGTACAACACTTAGGTAGCATATGATAATGTCTTAATTAAAAAGTCATGACTTAATTTTGATTGACTTAAATCATGAAGTCAATCAAATACGTTTGTTATTGACTTAATAAGTAAAAAAACAACTATATTGACTTATTTTTATTCAATCACTTTCTAAATTCAGTTATTTAATGACTAAATAAACAAACAAGCACTTAAGCACTTGGTAGATATAGTTTATTAGATTATGCAAATATTGATCAATGGAAAATGCACTTAGGATCACATGGGGTACCACAAAAGATACACGATTAACTTCCTACCCATCACCAATAAGATTTGCATAATTGTAGAGAGAGTGAGAGACGGAGATAATGGGTAGTGGCTAGTGAGGCACATGCTTACATTTTGATACGTATATAACTAAACTCATTATTGATAGTTTTAAATTAAATAAATTTTGATCACACATACATATATATTATAGAGGTACTCGCTCAATGCAGCGGTGATGACAACAACAAGTGAGGGTGGCGACGATAACGGTGTTTTTATTAATGTAAAATGATGTAAAAAAATTAATGTAGTTATTTTAAAAATTAAACGAGATTTATGTTTTAAAATAATTTCATTAAAAATATTATACATATATTAGGTGGGTAGATAGAGATTAAAAAATATTTGCGGGGTATATCAGGTAAATCAAATGTGTGGGTTGAGAAAAAGTAAAAAGTTTAAGAGTTATTTAGGTATTTTAAAAGCTAAAAAAAAATTTTAAATTTTTTTATTTTATTAGGGATAAAAGTAAAGATTGAAAAAAAGACCTTAAGCTCAACATACTTTTATAAAAATATCCAGTTTGTGTCATTTATTTTTTTTATTGATCAAAGTATTTATAAACTTTCAATATGTGTTTACATATAAATATCATACAAACCACTTGGTCTTAGATCAAGTAGCCAGCTGAGGCCCTATTTGAGGGACCTGACGGAGGGGATGTTGGTTTGGAGACCTTTGATCGAACCTTGATTCCTTATGGTTTCAAGGTTCTAACTTTTGAGCGTGTAGGCATATGTGTTATCATTTTTTTTTCTGCAAAAGTGTGCGGGGTCTAACTTCCAGCATATTGTTCACCTTAGATGTCATTGTTGCAATTCGAATCATTTATATCTAACACTTTTTGCTCTAAAAAGAATATGAACATCATACAAATTTGTTATTATCATCAAACTTGTCATTACTAATGGCATCATTTTTTTAAACTATTCAAATATAACGATTAGAATATTTTAGTTTTAATGACCATATTTGAACAATACTAGTAAGTTGCCGTTTTTTGATAACATATGAAAGTTTCATGTAAATTAAAAAATACGATGTGTATATATGAATATATTTAAAAGTTTGATAGATGTTTTGATCAATAAAAATGCATATGTTACAACTTACAATTGTATACATTCATAAAAGTACATTGGCATTTTGAATTTTAAATCTTGAAGAAAATTACTTGTCGAATCAAGAGTGTAGCTAGGTACATTATGTGGATAATTTTTATTTTTTGTTGTAATCGACTCATTTTTCGTGTTTTGTTGTAACTATCAGGGAGTCAGGACAAACAATTAGTAAGATTGGCTCGTTACACTACTCATTGATCGCCAAATTCATAAGTTATAATTTTAGTTCACAGGCCTAGAATGGTTTTAAGGCTTTTTAATTGACCAACTTAAAATATTCAAATTCATATGCCCAAAGAGTTTTAGCTCCGTCGTGTCCTATTATGAACAAAAAATTGTCATCACTTTAAAAATAAAGATTAAAGGTTCGATCCTTATTTTTTAGAACAATGTCAAAAGCTCTTTTGAAAACAATATCTTTTATCGTTTTACAAGGGTAACATCATAACTTCTCTATACGTTCTAAGTCACGGAATTAGGTACGTTGATTGTTTTTCTTTTATTCTATTTATTTACGAATTAAATATATGTGAAATGTCTGTGTCGTGTGTAGTGTGTCACGGAATTAGTAATTGGACCTTTTGATCAAAGTTAATAATAGCTTGGTTCATCACTTCATCGTATCTACAGTAAATATGATGAAGTGATAGAACCAAACTAACTTTGATTAAAGGGTCCAATTACGGATCAAGAGCTCAAGTACCCAATATAGTTTGGTAGCTCATAAATAAGTTGGATCACTTGATCACTAGAGAGCCCATCTAAGCCCAATATATATTATAATGAAGTGGATAAAAATAATTTTAGTAACACATATTTGATCGAAAACTTGTTATAAAAAATTTTATTTTCTTAAATTATGAAATAGTGTTGCTTTTTATAAAAGAAAGTCAAACTACATTCATACAAATTTAGTATTCTTTTACTCACTATATACGTTTATAAAAAAAGTTTCGATATCGTTAATACTGACAAATCTAGTAATAACTTTTTCTTTAAAAGTTCACGCAAATTCAATTCAAAACATATCTAGAAAATTATTTGTACAACTTATCATGTTATACATACACCTTAACAATTCACAAGTAGGCATAATAAGGGGTAAGAGTGTAATAACAAGAATTACAATTTGAATTTTTGGAAACAATGAGCTTTCGACTTGTGACACCTCTTATACTTGACAGAGAGCCAAATTATGCGCGTGTGAAGGAACTGATAAGTCAAAACGGCTAAAATTACCAAAACATAAAATACAAAAAAATAAAAAGTAAACGAACCAATATAAAAAGGTGTAGGGAAAGTTAGGAAACCAATGACCAAATTGAACTGATAGATAATGCCGATGAAAATTTATTTGGGATTAATGGTTGAGAATATAATGAACTATCTCCGAATGTCTATGTTATGAAATGATTTACTCGAGTGTTTATGTTATACAATGAACTCGTTATTTTGTTACATAAATGTATGTTACCAACTGAAAATCAATATTAGCCGGTTTAGACTTAATTATTCCACGTCAGCTGCCAAGTGTTTTATAAAATCAGTATATAAACACTTTTCCTTCGTTGTTCCCTCTCATTCTCTCTCTCTTACCTTCCCTCCACTTCTTCTTCCCTCCATTCTTCTTTTCCCTTCATTGCTTATTTTCCCTCCATCCTTTTCATGGTTGCTTCTTTTTTCTCATCAACAAACCAGACCCATCATTATGTGTATTGTAGTTAGTGGGGCAAAGATGTATATCCTTACATCCTGGACAACAATAAATTATGGCAGAAGATTCGTTTGATGCCCAAAAGTAAGGTTTATTTGATTTTCACTATCTTGATGATGAAAGTGGTAAAATGAGATTTATTTGTTGATAACAAATTGCAGGTGAAAGGTGGTACTTGTACAAGTTTTAGGTTTCTTGATGAAGAACTTCACCAGGCTCTGTTTTTTTATTTTTCTACCTCATCCCCTGGTTTTGGTTTTTCATAATATTTTCTTAAATTCGTAGTAATAATCAAAATAAACATTAGCTGGACCGCATGACCTCATAACATCAAAGAAAACAGCTACATCTTTCTGACCCAATAATGGCAACATGTGTTCCAAACTAGAATCATCAACACATTAGTATAGACCAGTTAAAGGATTACTAGTTTCGATCTTAATGAAGTGCACCAACTCATCATAATTTACCTATGGGGTAGTGGTAGTCATCATCTTGTAATCAATATAACTAAGAGGGTCATAGACGAATGCTCTATCATAAAAAAAAAAAAAAAAAAAAAAAAAAAAAACCGAAGACATGCTTCGATTACTCTGGATATGAAGAAAAAACTTATAAAATCCATAAAAATATGAAGTAATATGGATATAATGAGATTTCATGCCTCTAATTTCAAGAAACAAAGATTATGTATGGCTATTACATCAAAGATGAGTTCATTTTTTAGGGTTTATTTTATGATTTTATGGTTGATTTTGTAAGAATTTAGGCTTTATTTTAGGGTGAAATGGTGGTGTGTGGATCCCAATGTAATGATATATGTATAGACCCATTTTAAAAAAACCACGTAATAACGTATGGTCAAACTTGGTCAAAGTTCAATAAAATCAAAATGGTGACCGGAAATTGGTTGTTCAACCGGTAACATACATTTATGTAATAAAATAATGAGTTCATTGCATAACATAAATCATTATATAACATAAACATTATGGGATAGTTAATTACATTATAATTATAGAGATGTACTCATGTGAAACTACAAAAAGTGGTGAAACCAAAGGGCTGCATCTCAGCCCTTGGATCAAAAGTGATCAACGATTGTTATTAAAAAAAAAAAAAAAACAACACGGAGGGGTAGAAAGGTAATTTGACAAATTATAATTTTCTTCTTTCTCCCAAAAAAAAATAAAACTCAGTTGCTTCATGAAAAACACTTCCACCTTTCCAAAATTCTCCGATCAAAATAACAAAAAATCAATCAATATTTCCTCCGAAATCTCCGGCAACAACAACGGAAACATATTTAGCGAATTCAATGGAATCGATCGATCCTAATATTGTAACTCGATCTCCGGCGAAAGCTCCGTCATCATCTTCATCGAATTCGGTGGATTCAATCAATCCAACTAGATTTCCGGCCAAAGCTCCGTCAACATCAACATCCAATTCAGTTGATGAAAGAGAAATAATTTCGGAAGTAGAAAATTATGCAGATATTTCAAATATATTTTCCGGTAATTTTAATCTATTTTCTTCTTTATTTTAAATTTTATCATGAATTTTTTTAAAATTTATTAGGATTATTTATGAAGATTTTAACTAAAAGTATGTAGTAGAATCAAATATGATTATTCATGTTTCAAAGCACATGTGTTTGGTAGTTTTAAGTTTAGGATCAAAATTGATTTTGTGCAGTATAACTGTTTATCTTTGTGTGATTTCGTGTATTGAATCAAATATGATTTCGTAAATTATCTGTTATAGATAAAAAATTTTGTTCAGAATCATATTTGATTAATTATTTGTATCTGTAAAATCATATATGATTTTGTATGTACTTTCTATAGATTTTTATTTTGTAACTTTTATTAGTTCAATCAAATATGATTTTGTATTGACGTTTTACTTACGTGTGATGTTATTCCTGTAATCATATTTGATTTTACACGTAGATTGTGAAAAACATATACAAAATAAGCTATTGAAAATCAAAAATGATTTTACACAAAATCATATATGATTTTGTTCAAGTTTTAGGTTTTAAGGTATAATTTTCTATCTAAGACTATCAGTGTAAAATCAAATATGATTTCGCATTGAATGCACTTATTTCTGACCTGTATATTCTAATACAGTTCCCGTGCTGAAAGAAACACCTAAAACAAATGTTACTCAAACATTCCAAACGCCGGACGGATCGCAGTTTTTTGTCCCAATAGTTGATTACAAAAGACAACCAGTGATAGGAAGAAACTATGGATCACTTGAAAGATGTCGTAAGATGTACCACGAGTATGCTTATTATTCTGGTTTTGAAATCACAAAAGGGAGCCAGAAAACTAATTTGTCGGGAATAGTAAGACAAAAGTACTATCTTTGTCACAGAGCTGGAGAAAGAAAGAAGGTTAACATAGATAGTTTAGAAAGAAATGAAAAACAAGTTAGAAAAAGCAGCATGGAATCCACTGGATGTAAAGCTAGAGTGAGATTTGACTTGGATTACTTGAACGAAACATACATAATAGCTGATTTCCATGCAATTCATAATCATGAATTGGTTCCGCGAGAGTATAGACATCTATGCAAAACAGATAGACAACTAAAATATGCAGAGCAGCTATTTGTCTACAATGCCTCCATCTCAAACGTTGGACCAACAAAAGCTCATCAACTGTACAGTAACTTGAAGGGAAGCTCGTTAAATGTAAACGGGACAGTTGATGATTTCAGAAACTGGAAGAGGGACCTAAATGTGTACATCAATGAAAGTGACGCTCAAATTTTAGTTAACAAAATGATGGAAATGAGAGAACATATCCCTGGTTTTGCATTTGAGTATAAGGTTGACAACTCTGAATTGCACTCACTCTTTTGGGCCGATAATGTAGCAAGGCGTAACTATGAAGAATTCAGTGACATAATGTCCTTTGATGCAACGTATCGGACAAACAGGTATATTTTTTAGTTTTTAAATAGGTTTATTTGCATAGAACTCGTTTGCCTTGTCGCAAATTTATACATCAATCATATATAAATTTTTCATAGTGTATGCTTAAAATCACTTTATTGTCTATATGTATAAAATGATATATCATTTTGTATAGGTTTTTTACACCATATATGTAAATGATTTTAAATGGTTTCCCAAATGTATGAGTAAAATCATTTATGATTTTAAATATTTGTTTTTAAAATCAAATATGATTTTGCACATACAGATACAAAAACAGAATTCTGTATAATCTCTATACATAATCAAATATGATTATGAACATAAAATTAAACAATAACAGATTACGAATTGAAATTGATTGTACATGAATATGGTTTTTGATGACAGGTACAACATGATGTTTGTCCCTTTCACGGGAATAGACAACCATAACAAATGTGTAACCTTTGCTGCTGGGTTGATAAGAGATGAGAAGCAAGAAACATACACATGGCTCCTAAAATGTTTCATGGATAACTTCAAGAAAGAGCCAACAATGGTGGTAACAGATCAAGACAAAGCCATGGAGATTGGAATAAAAAATATATTTAAGACTGCAAAGCATAGGCTGTGCATGTGGCACATAACACAAAAACTGCCAACAAAGGTGACGTCTGTTATCAATCAAAAAAGGTGGCACATACACTGTTTTTCTCATTTATGATTTTTTCAGTGAATAATCAATTTTGATTATATACAGATAAGAGAGGCAACTCCAAGTATAGAAGATGAAACTGAGAGAGACTTCAAGAGCAGGTTTGACAGTATAGTTTGGAATATTCACATGGAACCAAAAACTTTCGAGGAAAAATGGGAGAAGTTGATGATTGATTTTTCATTACAAAATGACAATTGGTTCAAGTATATGTTTCAAATCAGATCAAAGTGGATACCAGCTTACTTCATTGACACTCCAATGTGTGGCTTGATGAGAACAACATCAAGGTCAGAAAGCGAGAATGCTTTTTTTTCTCATTTCACAAGATCAGCGTCAAATCTGGTGAGTTTCATGAGTGGATTTGAATCAGCAATGATGAAACAAAGGTCAAAACAAGAAAAGTTAGATGCTGAAACAATAAAGAAGACTCCAATATTGAACACAAAACTCAAAATAGAAATGCATGCTTCAAAACTGTACACAAAAACAATTTTTGAGATGATACAGAAGGAAATAGAAGCTGGTCTATATGATTGTTTAGTTGCCCAAATGACTGCTGAAGAAGAGTGTCAAATTTATATCATTAATGAGATGTTAAAGAGGAAAGTGAAAGAGACTGGACAAAATGTGATTCAGTATAAGGTAAAGCTTTTATTTTATTAAATAAATGTTATATTTAAATCAAATTTGATTCAAAACTGAAATAATTTTATGTCAATGAAGGTATTGCATAACCTTGAGAATAGTTCTGTTATGTGTACCTGTAGACACTATCTCCGTTTAGGTCTCCTTTGCCGACATTGTTTTAGTGTTTTGAAGAACAATAATATAGATGAAATACATGCACAATACATTATGAGGCGGTGGACAAAAGGCATCATACCACCTGATTTGAGATCAAGCAGAAACAGATTTGACAATGGAAATGTTGGTACTCAAAAGATGGTTGCTGAAGCAAGTTCAGTTTTTGAGGACTACTTACATCTTGTTGTGAACGATGATGAAAAACTTAAAGAGTTTCTGGAAAAAGTCAAATCGTTGAAGTCAGAAGTTGAGGCTGATATGGCAAACCAACCACCAAAGAAAAAAAATGAAGTGATATCAAGAATGATGGGTGTTGAAAAACCAGATTCAAACGAAATAAAAAACCCTCCAGTTGGAGTGTATAAGGGATGTGGAACTGTTAACCGTATAATGGGCGGTAAGGAGAAAGGACTAAAAGAAAACAATAAAAGAAAGAGAAAGTGTACTACATGCGGAGATACGAATCACAACAGCAGGACATGTGGAAAAAAGAAACAAAAACTCAATGAAAAAGTGAATACTGAAGGAGCTTCAAACAATTAGACAAGTATTTTATTTCTTTATGACAAATATTGTATTCATGGATTATAGTTTTAATTGGTTGATCAATTGTCTAGAGATTGTGTATTAAAATTTGGTTCTGAAATATGATCAATTTTGATTTCTTCTTTGATAAATTCAAATATGATTTAGAGAATGTTTTTTCATATGGACTTCTTTTAAATGTTTCTTTTTTTCTAATATTATTCTCAAAATCAAATATGATTTTGAATGCGTTTTTCGCACACTATGCGTAAAATCAAATATGATTCTGTGTATTTTTCAGACAATATGCTTAAAATCATATATGAATTTCTATAACTTACTCACACAATACGCTTAAAATCAAATATGATTTTGTATACCTTTATTACACTGCTTAAAATCAAATATTATATTCATTGTTAACAACACATGCTTCATTGAAAGAATCGACATAAGACAAAATAGTAAGATGAGTAACAATCTATCTTTAAATAAAATCCAATTATGATTAATTTTGTTTTCTTCTTTGATAAATTCAAATATGATTTAGAGAATGTTTCTTCATATGGACTTTTTTTAAATGTTTCTTTTTTTCTAATATTATTCTCAAAATCAAATATGATTTTGTATGCCTTTTTCACACAGTATGCGTAAAATCCAATATGATTCTGTGTATTTTTCTTACAGTATGCTTAAAATCATATATGATTTTCTATACCTTACTCACACAATACGCTTAAAATCAAATATGATTTTGTACACCTTACTCACACATGCTTCATTGAAAGATTCTACATAAGACAAAATATTAAGATGAGTAACAATCTATCTTTAAATAAAATCCAATTATGATTAATTTTTTTTTCTTTTTTGATAAATTCAAATATGATATATAAAATGTTTTTCCTATCGAATTCTTTTAAATGTTCCTTTTTTTCTAATATTATTCTCAACATCAAATATGATTTTGTTTGCTTTTTTCACACAGTATGAGTAAAATCCAATTATATGTTTTTCACACAGTATGCTTAAAATCATATATGATTTTCTATACCTTACTCACACAATACGCTTAAAATCAAATATGATTTTGTATACCTTTCTTACACATGCTTCATTGAAAGATTCTATATAAGACAAAGTATTAAGATGAGTAACAATCTATCTTTAAATAGATTTAGAAAATCTATCTTTTAAATGTTTTTTTTTTTTTTAATATTATTCTCAAAATCAAACATGTTCTTTATACCTTTTTCACACAGTATGCGTAAAATCAATATGATTTTTATACCTTTTCACAAAAGACGCATAAAATCAAATATAATTTTGTATATGTTTCAACATATGGACCTCGCTTGTATATTTCATTGAATAGTTTATTCTCAAAATCAAATATGATTTTTATATCTTTTTCACAGAGTACGCATAAAATCAAATATGATTTTCTATATGTTTCTACTTATTGACTCCACTTGTATATTTCATTAAAAACTTTATTCTAAAAATCAAATATGATTCTGTGTATATTTTTCACACAGTATGTTTAAAATCATATATGATTTTCTATACCTTACGATTAAAAACAAATATGATTTTGTATACATTTCTAACATAACATGTTTAAAATCAAATATGATATTCATTGTTAACAACACATGCTTCATTGAAAGATTCTACATAAGAAAAAATATTAACATGAGCAAAAATTTATCTTTAAATAAAACAACAGTTATAAAAAATATTCATAAAGGTCTTCCTCCTGATTCAGTGAAAATCTATATGTTCAACTAACTCGTTATCAGATAATTCATTATGAATGTAATTAGGTGAAGAAACATCTACACCAATCAAATTTGATGGCAAAACAAATCCTTTGACTTCCAAACGAGACAGAGCCTGCAGATTTTGGTCATTTTAAACAAATCAAATTTGATTTCTAAAAATACATATAACAAAGAAAACAGATACAAACACGTACCGCATAACAAGAAACACTTATTCTGACATGTTTCACATGTTGTAGTTTTATTAGAAGCATTTTAAGCAACTCTTCTTTATCATGCTTGCGAGCCATCGGAAAAAAAACGTGGCAAAACATAACCTAATTCCGCTTCGAGTATACAAGATACATCTTGTAACAATATATTTGAGATCCACAAACTACCAATTATTTTTAATGATGATATAAAAGGAGCATTGATAGTAAGATACGATCGATCGTCTTCAACAATATAGCCATCTAAAACCAATTTCTTAACACTAGTGCAGCTAATATCAAGCAATTCACCAATACAAGAACGTAACGTCAAACTGTTTAACAAAGGGCTTCCAAACATAATATTAGCAATCAAATTTTCATCTAATTCTGAATTTTCTATAGTTAAATGCCTAAGGTTGCTCCATCTTATAGAAACAGTCGGATGAAGAAGACAGAAACCTAATTCAATATTTGTGAAATGTGAATTCAAATAAAATGATTGAACAACGATTGAGAACTGATCTTCATCTTCCACATATCTCAGATAATTTTGAATTCTTTAACATTTTTACTAACAACAAACTCTATCCAACTATTGATATAAGAGACAAATCAATTATCAAAATTAGCATCTAATTCAAACTTATTTATAATTCCCAACTCATATTGATTTAGGGTTTTATCAATAGCAACATAAAAACTTAAAAACGGTTTATCACAAACTTCAAAAACATCAAAACCATGAATAGGAGAAGTATAAAATGTAAAATCATCAAGAAAAAGACAAGGAACAGATTTCCAAAGGTGTTCCCATCTTTTAGAAAGAGTACCTGTTCGAATTGAGAATTTAGTTTTATCCAAACGAGATAGAATTTGATCAGTAATTAAAGAATTAGGTAAGCAACTTAACCGATCTAACATTTCATAAAAATCAAATTTGTTAAAATAAATTTAGATATGTGCGTATATGTGTGTGTGTGTGTAATTTCCTTTTTTATATTTTCTTTATCTTTTTGGATTGTATCATTTTTGTAGTTTTCCTAAAAAATAAAATATATCAAAAATACTAAAATAATCTTTAATTATAAAAAATATAAGTAATGAAAATAAAAAATGATTTAAACTAGTAGGCGACGGGTGCATTCTAAAACCCTAAATGCTCAACCCTAAAATGCTAAAGCCTACAAGAGGGGGACAGGTGCATACGGTACGCTTAGGGTTTAGGGTTTGAAGTCGTAGGGTTAGCCGGCTACAAAGTAAAACTCGAGGAGAAAGTTACATTCTAAAAATTTAACCGTTTGAAATCATATATGATTTTAAACATAGTGTGAATTATCCATACAAAATCATATTTGATTTTATTCATACTTATATAAAATCATTTTTGAATTATCCATACGAATTATTTTACTTATGAATGGGGGATAAGATATACAAAATCATATATGATTTTATTTATAAATGAAGACAAAAAAAAATGAGTTCGATATCATTAATCGTATTCAAAATCAAATATGATATTAGTCGTAATTAGTCAAACAAGTATACAAAATCATATATGATTTTCTATAACTATTACGCATGTATAAATAAAATCATTTTTGATTTTCAGTAGTTGATCTTGTATAAGTTATGATTCTGTATGGAAAGCATATAGAAAATCATATATGATTTTAGTCGTAATTAGTGAAGCAAGTATACCAAATCATATATGATTTTGTGTAGGACATTTAGGTAACTTCCATATCATTCATAAAAAAACAATACGAAATCATAAATGATTTTATGCATCATTTACGAATCTTATGCAAAATCAAAAATGATTTTACAGATACATTAGAGGAAAACGATAGAAATCATAATGATTTTGTATATTTCATGAGCTGAAAACCAAAAATAAGTTGCATAATAATATAACCGTTTAAAATCATGTTTGAAATCATATATGATTTTAAACATAGTGTTAATTTATTCATACAAAATCATTTTTGATTTTATTCATACTTATACAAAATCATTTTTGAATTATCCATAACAATGATTATACGTATGCATTTGGGAAAACATATACAAAATCATATATGATTTTATTTTAGTTAAAGCAAATGGCTTCCTTAAAGAGATCATTTATAAAATCAAAAATGATTTTTAGCATACACTTTCATATTCGAAATCTATAATGATTTTACAAATGTGTTAAGGTAAAACAATACAAAATCATATATGATTTTGTTTAGAACATTGAGTCAACATCAAAATGAATTCCATAAAAAGATACCCTTTTAAAATCATATATGATTTTAAACATACAGAGTTAAACCCATTTCATCATAATTCGTGAAAATATTACATCATTTATCATTACATAAAATTCTAAAGCAAATAATAAACATTAAATCTAATACTTTGGAGCATAGCTTATAAGTTCTTCAACAATTTGTTTCCTTCTTCGAATATAATTCTCTTCCTTGTTGAATTTTTCAATCTTTTCTTCAAATTCTTTCCTTTTTTTTTCCATTACATTCTTGAGCATTGAAACCCAGTATTTTTTTTCTTCAACAATCTCTTCGGATATTGGAACTAGATAACTACAAAAAAAAAAAAATTAAAAATTTAACAGTTTTTATAGTATATAAGAAAATTATTTTACATATAAAAAAGAGAAAAGAAAAACCTTTTCATAACAGTATCATGTTGACGATTTATATCATCAATTTCTAGTAGAATATTTTCCATTTCATTAATAAGTATAATAGATCGGTCTTTAGCATTATTTATGAATTCGGTATGCTTTCGAATATCTTGGTTGTAGTGATCACCCCTCAAAGAATAGTAGTTTCTGATTGAAGTAATTGGCACTTTTAGGGATGGTGGACGTGGCAAAACAAAGGAAGGATCCATTTTTGATATTTTATCTAGAAAGATAATTTTTTTTTAAAAAGGTTATTTCAAAGAATGGTTTATATAGAGAAGTTAAGTACAAGAATATAACGGTTAGTATTCAAAATTTAAGAATACAACGATTGTTTTTTTTTTTTGAAATGTCAAACGGTTATGTGCATTAAATACGTATTCAAGTTTTTATTTTTGGTTGTTACATAATTACGTAATCAAATTTTTATGAGTAAATTGTGCTATTCAAAATCAAAAATGATTTTAAACATTAATAAGGGAAAAACTATAGAAAGTCATACATATATTAATATGTGAATCATGTAGAAAGAAAAATGAGTTTCATACAAATAAACCTATTTAAAATCAAAAATGATTTTAAACGAAATGTTTAAAAACCAATAAGTGGTATCATATTCTTTAATTCATAAAACTGTTGTGAATCATATATGATTTTACACATATCTTCTCAATAAAATATATTAAACGTAGGGGTAGTATTGTATTTTTCACAGAGTTCATTATATATTTCTTTTCCCCGCATATTCGTTCATCTTCACACACCTATACGCAAACGCATACAAACATAGGGTTTCTGATAAGTTGCATAAAAATATAACCGTTTGAAATCATATATGATTTTAAAAATAGGGTGAATTATCCATATAAGATCATATATAATTTTTTATAGGTTTCTGATATGTACAACGTTTGTTTTGTATATCATTTAAAAAGAGTTACATAGAAAGAAAATCATATAAAATCAAAAATAATTTAAAGCATGAAGTTTATATCTATACAAAATCATATATCATTTCATTTATAAATATAGACAAAAAAAAATGAGTTTGATATCGTTAATCCTATTCAAAATCATATATGATTTTGTGTAGGACATTTAGGTAACTTTCATCTCATTCATAAAAAAACAATACGAAATCAAAAATGATTCTATGCATCATTTAGAAAACCTATGCAAAATCAAAAATGATTTTACAGATACATTAGGAGAAAACTTTAGAAACTCATTTATGATTTTTTTTATATTAAATAGAGTCAAAACCAAAAATAAATCGCATAATAATATAACCGTTTGAAATGATATATGATTTTAAACATAGTGTGAATTATTCATACAAAATCATTTTTAATTTTATTCATACTTCTTGAAAAAATAATGCTTTTAGGAGGAAAAAATGTTTAAAAACCCATAAGTGGTATCATATATGATTTAATCTATAAAAATGTTGTGAATCATATATGATTTTACACATATGTTCTCAAGCAAATATATAAAACGTAGGGGTAGTATTGTATTTTTCACATAATCCATTATATACTTTTTTTCCCCCCAAAATTCTTCATCTTCACACACGTACACACAAACGCATACAAACACACACTAAAACCGGAGATTGATTTTGATCTCTTTTTCTCTTCATTATACTTCCATTATATTATTTCTTACCGTCGTACCACCGATACAAATCTATTATATCCTACCGTCGTACAATTATTTCCGTCCCTTGTACAATTCCTCCACTATCTCCGCACTTCCGTAAAATATTATATTTGTTATCTTAAAAAATCATGGCTGAACAGTCTAAATCGTTAAATATGAAAAGGAAAAATGTTATTGATGATTCTGAAAAGTCAATTTCAAATTCAGGTACATTTAATCTTTATTTATTCATATTTTAATATTTTTTTATTTTATATGATTTTTTTAGGGCTTTAATTTATTTTTTTAGGTTTTTTTTTTTTTAATTTTTAATTCTATGCTTGCAATCCACTGATTATGTAGTTAACTATTTCCACTGAATCATATTTGATTATTTATAGAGGTTTTAATGGTATATGTTTTTTTAAATCTATGTGTAAAATCATATATGATTTTGTATATAGATTTTAGTTTTTTATCTTTCATTCTACAATCAATTATCATTTTGTATTGATGTTGTTGTTAGCTGTGTCCTTATGCCTACAATCATATTTGATTGTGTATATAAATTTTAGAGATATAGGTTTTTTGTAACTGTATGTGTAAAAACATATATGATTTGGTATATATATTTTTGAATTTTGTAACTGTATGTGTAGTATCATGTTTGATTATAGGTTTATAGTTTATACAACCCAATATTTGATCATGTATAAAAATTTTAGAGGTTCTGTTTTTGTAACTTTATGAGTAATATCATGTTTGAATTTGCTATTTTTTAAGTTTATGTCTAGAATAAAAAGTTATATTATGTTGTTAGTTATTTGTGTTATCCAAATATAATTTATTTAGTTTTGATACATTAAACATATTATGTAGATGATGAAAATGTCAATTTGTCGAAATTAGAAACGATGAAGAAAGGAATTGTGAACTGGCTGTTAAAAGTAGAAGAGTTTCAAAAAAGAAGAAGGTTGTATTCGCTGATGATAAAAATCAGAACGATGATAGTGATGATAATGATAATGATGTTTCATGTCCTCAAAAAGTTAAAAGGAAATACAACCTTCTTGGTTTTCAGTTTAAGTCAATTGTCATCAGGACTGCGCCATCTCCTTTCGCTAAAATGATGTCCTCACTTAGTATATCTCAGAATAAGATGGTTTGTCAAATGGGATTAGGATCCTTACTTGGATTCTCAATAAGCGAACTCAACCCTAAACTTGGGCATTATATAGTGAGTTCTTTTAACGGCTCTTATATTAAGACTTTGAAAGGCAAAATTTACTGTAACCGTGATGCTGTATCTCAAGTTTTTGGGATTTCGAAATCAGTTGGTCTTGCGTTCAGTTCCTTAGAAAAGACACATGAGTTTGAAAAAGTTTGGGAAAAACAATTCAAAAATCCTAGACTGATAACAGCAAAAGACATTGCCAATGTGATGAGTTACGATGTGGCAGATTACATGTTCAAGATGAACTTTCTTATGGTGTTTTACAACACGATGATAGCTTGTGAAAGTGATGGTCATATTTGTAGGGAAGTGTTGAAATATATAAAAGATGACACCAAAGTTGAAGAAATTGACTGGTGTGGTGAGTTGTTAGAAGCTTTGAAAGTTAGTAAAAATAGATGGAATCCAGAAAATCCATTACAAAGTGCATATGCTGGTCCTTACACATTTTTATATGTAAGTAAATTTTTCTTTCAACATTGACCTAATTACACCTATATATTAATGTTTGTATCATTTACACTTTTTTTTTGTTTTATTTAATTTTTAGTTGTTGTATCTTGATCGTACCACATCTGACTCCCAAGACTCAACCCGTCAATATCCAATTCATAAGAATTGGACTGATGCTAACATACAAGCTCGAGTTGTTGAGGATATGAGAAATAAATCTTTCGGTACATTTGATATTGTGATGCCTTCTGTGGACAAAAGTGAAAAACAAAAATGTAAGGAGGATGGTGGCGAGAAGGACTTAACGCTAAATAAGAAAAAGGTAATATTATTATTAATTTAATCAAATATGATTTTGTTATAACTGTTAAGTTTGATTATATTGATTTTGTATAAAATGCCATTCAAAATCATATATGATTTTTATATTTTCTCGAAAATGAACACTAAATTCATATATGATTTTGACTAGGTTTAATGATAGTGAACTAACTTTTTTATTTCTACATGTATGAGTAAAATCATATATGTTTTTGTGTAAGAATGTTACAAACTACGAGTAAAATAAAAGTTTTTATAAATAGGTTTTTCTGGATGGAAATAATTTAGTTTTGGGTTAATGTCCTCTACAAAATCATATATGATATTTTATAGGTTTTTCAGAAAACATGCTTAAAATAATTTTTGATTTTGATCAAGCATTTAATTTTGAATAGGGCTACCTGCATATGATTGAGGATAGTTTTAGAACAGTGAATGATATGAAGTCATCTCTGATTGAAATATTCACTGATATATCAAAAAAGTTTGGTGACGATGATACTTTTTTTGATAAACGCGAGAAGTTGTCCGAAATTTTTTCTTTGGACAAAAAGTTTCTTGATGATTTGCTTAAAAAGAAAGAGGTGAATGAGGACAAGATAAGAGATTCGGTATTTGTTTCAAGAGATGATGATAATGAGGTTGAAGGTTCTGATAATATGGATAGAGAATTGAGTTTAGTTGTTTACAATTTACATGGTGTGAATGATGATGTTGATTATGAAAACGAGGATGTAGAAATGAACTTAGTTGCTTACAATGCTGGTTATGATGTGGATGAAGAATTGAATGCTGAAGTAGAGCTTGAAGATGAACAACAATTTGATCGAGAAGGTGAGCATGAAATTGATAGAGAAGTTGGGCAAGAGATTCAGCCTGAACAAGAAAAAGAAGTTGAAAAAGAAGTTGAGGAAGAAGTTGATCCTAAAGATAACCAAGAAGTTGAGCAAGAAGGTGATGATGAAGTTAAAAAAGTATTGAATGATGAAGTATCAAAATCTGATCAAACTTCTATTATGGAGCCAATTTTTCAGAAAGATTCTTTTTCCACTATAATACGAGCAAGAGATGAATTGGATGAAATGGAAGTTTTTTATGCAATGCTTATGTTTTCTTTGTACAAGGGCACACGAATGTAAATTTTATCTTTTTATTAATTTAAGTATAATTTTATATTTAATAACCAAAAATGATTTTAATCCCTTAACACTTGTTTTAACTTTCTTTTTTTATTTAATAATAGGGATGTAGTTTTCAAAAGCGACAAATTTTTTGAAACGACAATCGCCAGGCGTCATATGTTTCAGTGTTTTGAACCTGGAAAACATATTCAAAGAGAGATTGTAGATTGTTGGGCATCAGTATTGAATTTCCAAGAACAATCGATGAAAAAAGAAGGAATAAAGAGATTGTTTTTCCCAACTCATATTTTTGTAAGTTTTTTGTACTTTTTTTGCATAATATAATTTGTTATTCATTGTCTATATTTTATTGTAATTACGTACTTTTTAAAATGCAGTCAGATAAGTTCTTTTTAGAAGATAATTCTATGGACGACAAATAACGTTTTATGCTTTTCAGTAGTAGTTGGTCGTTCTTCTTTTACAATGCTGAACATTTAAAGTCATTGAAAGGAATTTATTTGGTATGTTTCACTTATTTTAATTTTATATTTTTTAATTTCAGTTTCTTGAATTTAATTTCTACTTTCATATGTTGTCAGGTGTTCTTCCCAATTTGTTTTTCAGAAGATTTTTATTTGTTTGTTTATGACATAAGACGGAAACCAGCATTTCATGTTATAGACAACAACATTCCAGGGAAAAAATTTGAAGAAAAATACAGAAAGACTATAGAGATTGTGGTAAGTATTGTTAAGTACTCATGTTTTGTTTTCATTTTATATAAATTTTTCCTGATTATTTTTATTGTATTTGCACAGCATAACCTTTTTTGCAGATATTTGGTTCTTGTTGAGCATCCCAATGCTAAAAAGATTAAGTCACTTAAAGCCAAGCAGCTCAGAATAAAATGGAATACAAAGAAGAATTCGATTGATTCTGGCATATTTCTAATGCGTCACATGGAATGTTATCATTCACAAATTCTAAAGAATTGGGACTGTTCAATTCCAAAAGAATCTGAAGGACAAGAAAATGTGTTGTTCAATTTGAGATTTAGGTACATTGAAACGATACTGCGACATAGAGCTAACAATTTGAAAACATTAATGGAAGAAGAGGCAGTATCGTATGGAGCTGAACATAGCAAAAGACACATAAGAGAACTATATCTTGGTTTGAGATCCAAGTATCTGAAAGGAAAGAGGTGAAGTTTGTGATTTGTGTAGAAACTGGTTTGAAGTAATGGAAACTTTGAAAAAAGTATGTATTGTTTATAAAGTTTTCATGAACATGTTTATAACGTGGTTTGAATTAATGGAAACTTTGAAAAAACTATATATTGGTTTGAGATCCAAGTATCTGAATTTATTTCTTTTTATAGGTTTCTGTATAAAATAAGTTACATACAAAGAAACTAATACAGAATCAAAAATGATTTAAAGTATGAAGTGTGATATTCAAAATCAAAAATGATTTTAGGTATGCATGGGGGAAAACATATACAAAATCATATATGATTTCATTTAAAAATATAGACAAAAAAAATGAGTTGCATAATAATATAACCGTTTGAAATCATATATGATTTTAAACATATTGTGAATTCTCCATACAAAATCATTTTGTATATTACATCGATTCAAAACCAAAAATAAGTTGCATAATAATATAACCGTTTGAAATCATATATGATTTTAAACATAGTGTGAATTCTACATACAAAATCATTTTTGATTTTGATCATAATTATAGAAAATCAGTTATGAATTATCCATAAGAATGATTTTACGTATGCATGGGCGAAAACATATATAGAAAATCATATATGATTTTATTTATAAATATAGACAAAAAAAAATGATTTCGATAACATTAATCCTATTCAAAATCTTATATGATTTTAGTGGTAATTAGTCAACCATGTATATCAAATCATATATGATTTTGTGTAGTAAATTTTTGTTAACTTCCATCTCATTCATAAAAAAACAATACGAAATCAAAAATGATTTTACACATAAATTAGAGGAAAACTTTAGAAACTCATTTATGATTTTAAACATAGTCTGAATTATTTATACGAAATCATATTTGATTTTATTCATACTTATACATAATCATGTTTGATTTTATTCATACTTATACATAATCATATATGATTTTTATTTTATTCAACAAACAATGTCAAAAAACGTTATAAAATCTTATTTAATTTTTGTATGCAGTGTTAAAAAACTACTATACGAAGTCATATTTAATTTATCAAAAAAACATATCATGAAAATTATGTAAAACTAAATTTGATATTTCACATAAAGTTTCTAAAACTATACAAAATCATATATGATTTTACGCATGAATTTGGATTCTATATTACTAAAATATTCAAAATCAATTATGATTTTTTACACGCTTAGGTTTTAATTGTGAAATTAGTGAAATTACATAATTACCCCTAAAATAATACAAAATCAATTATGATTTTGGATTCACATAAACACTCTAGTAAGTGGTATTTATGTAATTTAGTATACAACATGATTGATTTTTCTCTGATAGTAAGATTTTATTTTCTTTTCTCATTTCTGGAAATACTTAAAAACTGAATCTCAGTTTCATGTTCTTCAAAATACGAAAACTGCTGTATGTGACAGTTCTTCCTCATCATTTCAAGAGAATTATTAAATATTATATTATGTCAAAGGTTTTATCATCTTACTCTAAACGCAAAAACATCATTGAAAAATCTGAAGATTTCATACCTATAAACTGTACTGCAGATTCAGGTAAATTGAATGTTCTATATTCTTTTTGTTTTTCTAATTTATTACATGTTACTTGTTAGTGTATTATATAATGAAGATTTTTCTAGGTTTTTTTTTTTAAGTTAATATTATATTTCTTTATGATTTTTTGATGTTTGATTCGAATTTTATTTATTATATAGATGTTTAATTATTGATGATACTTTGATAGAAATACGGATATAAAGTTTTTGTGAATTATATTTGATTTAATTATTGTGTAACTTTTTTTCGCAGAAGTTACACATGACTCGTTATATCCGTCTCCTCCGAAATCAAATAAGAGGACTAGGGTTTCTAAAAAATCTCCTAAGATAGATGATAGTCAACTTTTTACAAAACCTTTCTTATCTTCTGTAAAGCGATTCTCACCTAAAAATAATACAACTAAAGGTTCGAAAAGACATATGAAATTCACAACTAAGCCGAAACCATTAGCTGCTGTAATGACAGCTCTTAATCAAATACAGAAGAAAGCTGTATGTGATTTAGGTTTTGGTTAATTAATAGGTTTTGATATAATTGATCTACCATTGGATCTTTTGTTCTATGTTGTTGACTCATTCGATAAGGACGAAATGCTGATAAGGACATCAAAAGGTGAGATCAAATGTGATCGTGATGCTGTATTTGATGTATTTGGAATTGCTGGTGGAAAAGTTGACATTAAGTCTTTGGACAAAGTGAGTGATTCTTTTTTTAAAGAGTGGTGTAATCAATTTGGTAATGTGAGAGATATTACAATGTCTGAAATTGAATCGGCAATCACTAATTCAAATGGCGCAACTGTAACATCCATGAATTTTGACCCGTTGACTTTAAGTATCATGTTATGAATTATAGTAGTTAATGATATCTTTAAATCCATCTTGTGGTTAAATGACTAATTGTATACTCAATGAGCCGGTTGACGGTGTGCTAGATGTAATGTCGTGGGTTTTGAACTAATTAGTTATGTTGACGGGTCAACCCATGGATCAAAGTCTTGACCCATGACCCACCTTAGTCAACCCAACCCCCACCCACCTTATCTTTCCTTCCCTTATTCTTCTTATCTCTCTCTTCTTTACTCCAAGAACACACTCTCCTTTCACTCTCTCTCTCTAATTTAATTCATAGTTCATGGAAATTCAAGCTTAGTTAATGCAAGAATAATAAATCTTATCACCATTTTAACTTCATATCAAAAACTTGGGTTCCAAAGTGTAAGAAATGACCTCATTTGAATCAAAATTCGGGTTTGAGGATTTGTGAAGCTTTTGGTAAGTAAATTCTACTCTATGACCTTCACTTCATGTTAGTAAATGTACCTATAGTTGTGCCAAAACATTTTCGGGTCACAAATCGGGTCAAAAGTCGAATTAGGGTTTGTCTAGGGTTAGTAATGGGTTAACCGAATTTGAACTTGAGTTGGTGTTTTGAAGAAAGATTTTAAAGTGGGTTTGGGTTATTCATGTGTAAACATGCTTAATTATGCTTCATATTGAGTTTTGATGCTTCACAAATCGATTTTGGGTGTCAAAAATGAGTTATGGGTTAGTTTTGGTGTGTTTAGGTCGAAATGGGTTGCTGAGGCTGAACTGGGTGAGCTGCTGCGCAGCTAGTTAAGCTGCTGCGCAGCTTCACAATTCTGTTTTCAGCTGCTGCGCAGCTAGTTAAGCTGCTGCGCAGCTTCACGAGTCTGTTTTTCAGCTGCGGCGCAGCGATAAGTTGCGGCGCAGTTGGGGGCTTAAATCACTTAACTTTTTCCTAGCTTTAGTTCTAACATCCTAGGATCGTCCCGACCTTTCCGGAATGTACTCTTATGACCTTATTGGTGCCCTACACATGACAAACGAGTCGTTTAAAGTTGGGTGTCCTCTTTGGAACCTAATTCAAGACATTAACATAAACTAAATAAACATATAACTTATGTTTGAGAATGAGGCGACCTTGGGGCGACTTCATTTGGTTACAAACTATTACATGACCTCCCTAACGACATGTTGGGTCCCGAAAGTCTTTCAAAGCCATAAACTAAAGCTAAAACCTAGTTAGAGAATCGTCTTTGGTGAATAATGCATGTCTTGTAAACATTACTAGGTTGTGGACGCGTGGAGCACTATAATCACCTATAATCTCATCTTAATTCGATATTAGCCTCTTTTGCCAATCAAGGTGAGTTCGTATCTCCCTACTCTATTGAGATTCGGGCTGAAAAGTGTACATTGTGTGTTTATTTGTTTGAATTAATTGTTTGTTGATTGAATGATGATTGATGGATGAATCATTGAAATTGTTAGGTCCAGTTTTAACTAAACTGGAGCTCTCCAGTGACATCTGGAGAGCATGAGGAATTGTCCGAAATATTAGAAGTCCAGTTGCATTGTACAGGTTTAGCAACTGATGACTTCCTCCAGTTGAGATCAGACGACTAGAATCTGAAGACCTTCCAGTTGAAGTCAAAGACAACAAATGGAAAATAGAGATTGGCAATGGCAGCGAAGCCCAGTTGACAATCTACCAGATCAATCAACTGGAGAATCCTCCAGTGTAAATGCTCTTACAAAGCTTTACACTGATTACGAGGAGGACCTTTTTTACTCTACATCCTTTTAACCGGACAATGATATTGTCTTTGGATAAAGATACAAAGATGTAGAGTGGTTGAATAAAGTAACCTTTTGTCTTACTTTATTTAACACACACAAAGGATTATTTAAACAATACTTTTGTGTGCTGTCAACCATATTTGTACATCGAAGTTGAGATCCCCATGCTCAATCTTCGACTATAAATAGAGGTCCTTGCACAAGCTGTTTCAATAACTTTGCAAATACAAATATTCTGCAATATTGGTGAACTTGTGCAATATTCTCTCAATCATAAAAAGAAACATTTCACAACTCTAAGTGTTTCGATTGTTTAGGAGAATTTCCAAGTTTAGATCAATTGTAATTCATGGGTTGTTAGGATATTTACATTCTTGTATTATCTTGGTTCCGCAACAACCTTGTATTTTATTTAAACAGTAATAAATAAAATACACTTGAAAATTACATATTGTCTCACCAGTTTATATGCTCGTCATTTATATTATTGCATGTATTAACATTCTGTCACTTTAATACTTAATTCCAGTTAACCTGGTACACGATCAAACTAAACTGGTCACATCCAGATTAATTGATCGTGTTGCAAAGTTCACTCACCATCGACATAGAGGTGTCTTCAGCACCCATCTAGTGATAGTTGGGACTAATAAGTGGTATCAGAGCAGGCAGGTTGAATTGTTTCAATTCTATAACCTAGGTCTGCTTCGATGGCTGCTGAAGGTGAGAATGGTTCTGGTCCAAATGAATCTAATCCTAATATTGCTACTCCTTTAAATACTAACCCTCCTCCTCCTCCTCCTACTCCTGGAGCTAACCACGTTCATGTACATTACTCCAACTCTCCTGTTCCCAAATTCGATGGGAATGGTGAGACATTTGGTACATGGAAGGCTAGAATGCTCTTGCATTTTGGTGGGATAGAGAGGTATATGTTGAAAATCCTTAAGGATGGGCCATATACACCCATGTCCAGTGGTGTTAGCCCTCTTCTCGACCCCACTGGGAGAAGAGGCACCAGGGAAAAATCTGAGGAACATTGGTCAGATGAGGATCGCAGATTGGTTGATCTTGATACCAAACTGAAAAACATGATTCTTTCTGCTATACCTGAGGAACTAATTCCTACTCTTGTGCTATTTCCAAGTGCAAAATCTATGTGGGATGAATTAGTTCTCCAGTTTGAAGGAGGATTGTGACACACATTGTCACTAGGTTGCTCTCAACAAGAAGTATGAATCCTTCTTTGCTCTTCCCAATGAAAGTTTAACTGGTACTTATACCAGATTTACTGGCCTAATTAATCAACTTAGAGGCTTGGGAGTGGAGAAGGATAAGGATATTCTTCTTGAAAAATTCTGTGATTTTGCCATCCAAATGGGCACACATGGTTTGTCTTAAGACAAGGAAAGACCTTGCATAGCCATACTCTTGCCTCTCTTTATGGAGCCTTCAGATTTACTGAAGATAATGATGCAGCAAGATTACTCGCTGAACAAGATGCTTTAAACCATGCTCAGAGTTCCAAGGCTGCCAACTTTTCTGGGCAACCTTGTGCTGCTTTAATATCTACTGAGAATGTCCAGTCACATTCTATGAAGGAAATGTTAAACAACTTTTTGAACTCTGGTCTAACCACTAATCTCAGTGATGGTTGTGAGGAAACTGACGATGATGATCTGGTTGCCATGATTGCTAAAACCTTTAATAGGTTTAAGCATAAATCTAATCGATTAATGGGTCCAATAATGCTTCCAATTCAATCTCAATGGATAAGGCTAATCTTACCTGCTATAAATGTGGTAAGAAAGGCCATTTCATGAAGGAATGCAGATCTAGTCAGATGAACTACCAACTGGTCCTATTGTCCCAAACTTTGTTAAAACTGATGATTATAAGGCCAAATACAAGAAACTTAAGGCCAGATTGCTCTCATGTCTCTTGAACAAAATAATGAGAAAGAAAAGAACAAGTGCATGATGGCTCAAACTGAAGGGAAATGGGAACTCTCTGATGACTCATCTGATGATGAAGAAGAGATTAGAGATATGTGTTTCATGGCATTGGAGAGTCAACAACCAGTGGTGAAGGATGATGTTGTATCTGGAAGATGGGTTGATATCATTTTAAAGAAGGTAAGGGATTATGATATCGAAATTGATTCAGAACTGAAATTGGATATTGCTGAATCATTGAATGATGACTTGTTATTTGTTGAAACCATGAGAACTGACTGTGAAAGATATTTAGAAACAGTTTTGGTTGAATTAAACAACATGAAAAGTCAAGTAAATGATTTGCAAAGTGTCCAGTTGGCTCTTAAAGAGTCAGATTTGAAAAACGAGGCATTGGAAAGAGATAACCAAAAACTGAAATTTGATCTTGAAAAAGAACATATGGTTATTAATTCTTGGGTTCAAGCATCTGGTAAAATTATGACGCTTTTTCTAAAACCATTGATGCTCAAAAAACTGCCTGGAAATCTGGTGATCTTCAGATGGCAGCTGTTTTACCCACAATTCACCAATTGCCAGAATCTGTTAAAATTGAAAACCCTTATGATTCCTCTGGCACAATCAAATCTGAATCCACTAAGACCAACCCTGTTGAGGTTAAAACTGGAGCCAAGAAGGCTAAAGCTACAGTTAAAAAGGAATATGGTGACAATCCCTTACCTCATAAGTCAAGTGAGTCCTCAACTCTAAAGACTAAAACCCCCGCTGAGCCAAAGTCCAAAGGCCAGCAGCCTGAAGAAAAAAACATTTTGGTAAGAATGGAAATCAAATCCAAAATTTGTCAAGGCAGGTACAAAGTTGTACTGCCAGAATTAAGAATTTGGAAGGAGGTGCATCCTCTTCTGTTGAAAAACAAATGTCAAAACTCCTCCTCAAAAACAAAAGATAAAACAATCTGCTCAGAAAGGAGCATACATCGAAAAGAAAAAGGAGGTCAATGTTCCACTGAAACCAATTGTTTTTATTCCAGAAACTGGAGAGAACCCTCCAGTTTCCTCATCCAGTTCAACACCTAGTCAAGCACATGGGACTTCTCGGAAGAAGTCCAGTGGACCCATCAAGAAAAGATGGGTTCACAAAAATAACTGATCACTAACTTGGGTGTGCAGGGCGATCGAAACAAAAATATTTGGTATCTGGACAGCGCAGCTGGCGGACTATGACCGGATGAAGCCCTGCTGGAAGAGTTCACTGCATGTGATGGACCTGCAGTGACATTGGTAATGATGGAAGTGGGAAAACTGAAGGATATGGTGTTGTTGACAATGGGCAGATTCAATTCACTAAGGTTGCATTTGTAAATGGTTTGAAATATAACTTGATAAGTGTCAGTCAACTTTGTGATGATGGATATAGGGTACTGTTCGACATTGCTCAAGGCACTGTTTTAACAAGGATTGGAAGGTAGTAATGATTGCACCAAGAAAAGGGAATGTGTACATCATGAACATGGAGCCTACTCCAAAAGAGCATTGTTTCTATGTCAAGGTTGATGAGGACACCAACTGGCTGTGGCATAAACGGTTATCCCATCTTAACTTCAAAAACATTAACAAGTTGTCAAGAAAGCAACTAGTTGATGGGATACCTTTGTTTTCCTTTAAAAGGGAGAAGCCATGTCCAGGGTGTGAAATGGGCAAAAAGAAAAGAGCCAGTTTCAAGACAAACAGATTTCAGCATCACTGAAACTCTTCACATGCTTCATATGGACCTTTTTGGTCCAGTGAATGTTCAAACTAAAGCTGGTAAAAGGTACACTTTGGTTGTGGTCGATGAATACACCAGATTTTGTTGGGTGATATTATCAGATCAAAGAGTGATGCATCTGGTGAAATTATCTCTCTCATCAAGCGAATTGAGCTCAAGTTTACCAAGAAAGTTTGTCAGTTGCGAAGTGATAACGGTACAGAATTCATGAATAAAGAATTGGAGACATTTTGCACTGACACTGGCGTTTCTCAAAACTTCTCGTCAGCTCGTTCTCCAGAACAAAATGGTGTGGTTGAAAGGAAGAATCGCACATTGATTGAAGCTGCCAGAAGTATGTTATCTGAATCTGGTCTTCCCACCTGTTTTTGGGCTGAAGCTGTAGCAACTGCGTGTCACACCCAAAACCGGTCAGTTTATGTCAAGAGACATAGGAAGACTGCCTATGAAGTCCTCAGGAATCGTAAGCCAAATGTTGGATATTTCCATGTATTTGGCTGTCCAGTTTACATTTTAAACGATTCCAGTCAGTTGGGAAAATTCGATGCAAAGCTGACGAAGGTGTCTTTGTGGGGTATTCAAAATATTAGAAAAGCCTATAGAGTTATAATTATAGACTCCAAAAGGTACATGAGACAATTCATGTCACGTTCGATGAATCAAATGAAGCAATCAACAAAAGACCAACCCTTGATTTATCTTCAGTTGTCCCAGTTGATTTTGGTGTATCTGATCAGGTTCATCAATCAGTTAGTACACCAGAAAATGTTTCCAAACACCAAGTCTTGGAACCAGTTAAGGTAAAGAAGAACTTCTGTGACACCTCATTCTATCCTTCTATCAGTTTTAACCTACCTGAAAAACTGGTAATTGGATCTGATGTGCGTGCCACAACAACATCAGAACCAGTACAAGCTTCTCCAGTTCTTCAAGAGATACCTTTGTTTGAAGATAATCATGTTAACTCTTCAGTTGACAATAATGATGAAGTTGAAGTAGTTTGGACTGATTCTCCTCCTGTTGCTGCAACAGTTGGAGATCGTCAGGTGTCTTGCACTGATGTTGTATTACACCAACCTAGTCAATACACTAAATGGACTGCTGCTCATCCCATTGAGCAGATTATTGGCAATCCAGATAGTGGGGTTCAGACTAGAAGAGCCACAAGTGATCAATGCTTGAACGTCACCCTTATCACTAATTGAACCGAAGAAGATTGACGAGGCTATGGCAGATCCAAGCTGGGTTGAAGCTATGCAAGAAGAACTCAACCAGTTCGAAAGGAACAATGTTTGGGAGCTTGTTCCTGTCCTCCAGGGTTAAAGAGAGAACCCATTGGAACGAGGTGGGTCTACCGGAACAAGATGGATGAAGATGGCAACGTTGTCAGAAACAAAGCTAGATTAGTTGCCAAGGTTATTGTCAGGAGAAGGTGTTGATTTCGATGAAACTTTTGCTCCAGTTGCAAGACTTGAAGCCATCAGAATTCTTGGCTTATGCTGCTCACTTACAATTCAAGGTTTTCCAGATGGATGTAAAAAGTGCGTTTCTGAATGGCACATTGGAAGAAGAAGTGTATGTTACGCAGACTCCAGGCTTCATAAATGAAAAGCATCACATTGGGTATATAGACTGAACAAAGCTTTATATGGTCTTCGACAAGCCCCAAGAGCCTGGTATGATACTCTAACTAAACATCTTCTCAAAAATGGTTTTCAAAGAGGTGCAATAGATAATACCTTGTTCATCTTGAAAGAAAAAGGTGATATCTTGCTGGTACAAATTTATGTTGATGATATTATATTTGGGTCAACTGATGATGATGGAATGTGTAAAAGGTTTTCAAAAATTATGTCAAGAATATGAGATGAGTTTAATGGGTGAATTAACATTTTTCTTAGGTTTACAAATTAAACAAACCATGGATGGTATTTATTAACCAAGAAAAATATGTCAGAGATTTGTTGAGAAAATACAAATTTGATTCAATCCCATCAAAAACCACACCTATTTCAGCTCCATTAAATTTGGACTCTGACCCAAATGGAAAACCAGTGGACCAAAAAAAATATCGTGGAATGGTTGGTTCACTGATGTATCTAACTGCCAGTCGACCAGATATAATGTTTGCAACATGTTTATGTGCCAGATTTCAGGCAAATCCAAAAGAATCACACTTGCATGCTGTTAAACGCATTTTCAGGTACTGAAAGGGTGCCCTAGCCTTGGTCTTTGGTATCCCAAAGGCTCAGGGTTAGATCTAATGGGTTATCAGATTCAGATCATGCAGGTTGTAAGATTGATAGAAAATCCACAACTGGTGGATGTCATTCCTAGGGGGAAAACTGGTGAGTTGGAAAGTAAGAAGCAGATCAGTCTCAATGTCTACTGCTGAGGCAGAATACATTTCTGCGGCCAGTTGCTGTGCCCAGATTCTCTGGAAAAACCAGTTACTTGATTATGGCATGAATTTACAAGAACCCCAATCTTTTGTGACAACACCAGTGCTATTGCTATATCTCAAACCAGTGATGCACTCAAAGACAAAGCATATTGAATCAGGTATCACTTCATTCGTGATCATGTTATGAAAGGAGATATTGAAATACATTCATCCCCACTGATAAACAGTTAGCTGATGTTTTACAAACCTCTTGATGAAAAGACTTTTAAACATTCATCAGTGAACTGGGTATGTTAAATCCTCATTAAAATGAAGAGGCCTTCAGTTGAGGATGGTCCAGGTGATCCTTGATTGGTTGGAGATTGAACGCCTTGATGTACTCAAAGACTAGTCATTGATCAAATGGATCACATTTTAGGGGGAAAAAGACTCAAAATATTTTTCAAATAAATTATTGAAAAATGCAACTGAAGGTTATCAGTTGAAACTGGCATCTAAATTTTCTTTTGTTGCTAGTTTGGTCTGTCTCAAAATGGTGGTCAGCCAGATTTCATAACGTTGTGTTTTACTTGGTGGATACTTGTGACACGTGAGTTACTCGAGTATAACCTCGCACTCACGAACGTCACCTGACATGTCTTACGTGTCAAGACTTTTGCCGAATGTACTGCACTTTTTATGGGTATTGGTGAAGTTAGTGGGTAAATGTGAATACCAGCCGTCGTAGCATTAAATGCTTGATGGGAAGTATTAAATATTTTGAATTCTCAAAATTTTGGAAATAACTTTTACAATTATTTCAAACTTTTGGAGACTAAAATATCTTTCGTATATATTTTGGCAAATATTTTTACTGCATATAATACCCCCCACCAA